>NW_027069492.1:796360-942346 GCF_002906115.3 Quercus suber | reverse complement strand
TATATATATATTTTTATTTTTCCAAATCTTGTTTGGGGGGGGGAGGGCGGGGCGTATTGCCCCCAAGGTCAAACTGTAGCTCCATTTCTGATAGCAGAGTCAAGGAATATGCTTTAGTTATTGCTAATGAGGAATTTAAGGCATTGAATAGAGCTGAAGAACTTGAGACTTGGCAACCCCACCTACAAGCATGGTCATACTTAATGTGGATGCAATTATCTTTGATAATTTAATTGCTTTGGCAGTGGTGGAAAGAGACAATTCTTGTGAAGTGTTTAAAGTTTGGGCCAAACTACACAAGAAGTGCTCTCCTTTGCATAACAAAGCAACAACCTTTTTGTGGGCTTTACAAGTTTGTTACTACAAAGAACTAGAAGCAGGCAATGGCAGAGCCACGAATTTATCTTTGGGGGGCCATATATACATTTTTTTGTGTGTTTGAAATCTAAAATAGTAATGTACAATACTTCATAACTCAACATGTGCTATAAACAACAACTAAATACATGTTAATTTTTTTTTTTGAAGTGCTAAATACATGTTAATATGGTAGTATATACTGTATATTTTAGTCAAACTAATCAATTACATTTATAAATTATAATGCCATATGGTATATAATATATTGATTATTATAATAACAAATAATGTATTATAAGGAAAAAAAATCAAATGAAAAGTAAAGTAATGAAATCAAAAGAAAGCAAATGAAAAGTAAAGTAACACAGGAGCATTGTATAGGGTTGAGGGGCCTACTGAAGTTTCAAGCTTGTCTTTCATTGTTTCTTGTCTAGTCTAGTTACACAGAATTTTTACTTTTATATTGTAAATACAAAACTGCAGTAGCAGTGGAAAAATGAAAGAACTGAAAAGAAAAAAAAAAGAAAGAAAAGAAAAGAAAAAGAATGTAAATGCCGACGAAGATAGAGGGAGCAAGAGAGAGACTCACCTGTGAGAGCACTAGGAGCAAAATTTTTTGCAAATGTGTGGGGGAATTTGGTGGTGTGGCGAATTAATAAAACTGCTAACCTTTCAATTTTTCTACTGCTATGATACAAGTAAAACCTAGATGTGTTGGGATGAAAATTAGAATTTTTCCCCTTTTATTTGTTGAGGTAATTGTTAAAATACCTATGTGTTCATTTTAAAGATGCTGAATGTTTAATTATTGTAATTTTTTGACATATATATTTATGGATTGTATTATATTTTACAATATTTTTACAAAATGTTGATGTGGTCAACCTTTTATTGGTTTTTATCTAGGCCCACCATTAATATTACTTTTTCATTTACCAATAAATTTGGGCCTCATTAATATGTTTTGGGGGGGGGGGGGAGGGGATAGCTTCCTTTGGGCCTCCCTACTCGGCCCATTAGTGAGTTTTTGCTTCCCTGCAATGAATTTAAACCTCACCTCATTCTCTATCTTCCTTTGTTCTTGTCTTAATCGACCATTATCCAGCACAGTATGGGCCCCTCCAATCTTTTGATTTTTTTTCACGTTCCTCCTTCGAGCTACTATAATCCAAGGACCATATGTCCGTTCATGTGCCTCTTCATGCGCACTCCCATGCATGATCTTGCTAGGCCCCTCTCCTGCATTTGGCTTGACAGGCACATGCTTATCGCATGATTGGGCTTCCACGTCCCTTACATCCTTTGTTTCTATCTCTCTCAGGGTTAGGTTAGGTCTGGCCGGACTGTGTGCGGACAATTTTCCCTTCAATGACCTATTTTGCCGCAAGAAAAGCATAGTTTCTAGATACCTTCATAACAGTCTGGTTGTTTGAACTTTCCAATCAACACTACTATAACCAAAGGCTTATCCATATTAATCTGGACACAAAGTCTCGCAAATCTACCTCTTGCTTCATTTGCAGTGTGAGTGCCACCCCTTAGCACGTTGCCAATAGATTTCCAAATTTGCAAGAGAGCTTCAAAGTTGTAATACTCAATTGGTAGCTCGTTGAATCTTATCCACCGAGGTGACATTTGTCGACGTAGTTTAGAAGTTTGGCTCCCATGGTCTGATGGAGAGAAAGTGCTCTCCAATGATCCAAGGTCCCCTTTTAAGAGTAGCTTCATAGTCATCTCTCAGGTAGAATTGAGTCAGAGAAAATCCATGCCCCAAGTCGACACAATCCAATCTCCCAGCAGGTATCCATATGGATAAAAGTCTGTTATGCAGAAAACTTAAGCCCACCAATCTGCCATACACCTTCACAATGAGAGCTTTTGTCCATAGGGTTTGGATTTGCTGTTTAAATTCTTTGGAGAACTTAACAGCAACTAACCCTTCACGAAGATTTTCTATCTCCTCATTGAACTCCTCATCGTCCTCTATGATGTCTCCGAAGCTGAATGCTTGAGTGTAGGACCTAGAATATCCCCAATGAGCTTCTCCTTGAATGAACCTGTCTCACTCCATATACCCTGACCATGGTTTAGAGACGATTAACCTTAGTCCTGCCCTTCACGGTAGCCTGCATGGTTAACATCTTTCACCTTTTTTTTTGCTCCGTACAAGTTCCTCTTGTTCTTCCCTTGAGAGAATGAGAGAGTCCATCCGTACGTGGTATTCTCTCCAGACCTTCTGTGACTTTCTATCAAGTGGTGTTTCTTCTTGTCTTATAATGTTTAGTTATATATCCTAGAATGAAAGTTTATAACTTCATATAATGTTTAGTTAGTATCACCGTGAATTATAACTTCATATAATTGTATTTTTAGGATGAATGTTTATGTTTTGAGAGTAGGTTGAATTTTTATGTCTGTCTAGTGTCTTAGTAGCCCCTTTGTGGCTCTCCATTAATTTTGTGTTTGTAAAAACTCTATCTGTTTGTTTTAGTAATGAATCTCTTTTATGCCCAGAACAAAATAAAAATAAAAATAAAACTAGGAAATTTATTATTAATATTCCGTGAATCAATATTGGGTAGTGGATAATTAAAACCACCACACATTTGATGAGCTCAATGCAATGTGTGCAAACTTTTGGTGGACAAGTTGGGAATGATAGGAAGATTCAATGAAAAAGCTAGGGCAAATTATCTTAGCCTAAGAAAGGACGAGATGGGTTTTTGGGATTTGAGATATTTCAACCTAGCTATGTTAGCAAAGCAAGGTTGGAGAATGTTGCATGGCTAGGATTCACTTCTTTTCCAGTGTTTCAAAGCTAGATATTTTCCATGGTGCCACTTCCTAGATGCTATTAAGTCACCCAATAACTCTTACGTATGAAAAAGCATCATGGCAGCAATGCCTATCTAGAAGAGTGGATGTTGTTAGAGAGTAGGAAATGAGTTATCCATTAGAGTACATACGGATAAATAGATTCCAAATCACCCAAAAAATAAAGTTCTCTATCTAATGCATGAGGATGATGAGGAGTGGCGGGTTTCTAACCTCATAGACCCAAATTTAAATTGGTGGAGACGTGATCTCATTATGGCAAGCTTTCATAGGGAAGATGCGAGGCCATTTGCAAAATACCACTAAGTCGTATGTCTATGTCTGACTCAGTTGTATGGCTTAATAATAAGAATGGTATGTATTCTGTTAAATCTAGGTACCATGTCGCAAGGGAGGTGCTAAGATAAGAGAATTGGGTTGAAAGCTTGAGGGGTCCAATTGGCCAGCAGGTATGGAGAAATCTTTGGAAACTTCGAGTTCCTAATTAAATCAAGGTTTTTGGATGGAGGGCATGCCAAGAAATCTTACCTACCCATGTGAATCTTCTGGAGGAGAAGAATCATTTCAAACAATGTCTGTCAATGCTGCAAAAGATTTCCAGAGTCTAGTGTACATGCTCTTTGCAAATGTGGTGTTGCTCAGGATGTGTAGGCTGGGAGCTCTATCAGTTTGCAGAAGTATTCAAATGATCAACATGATATTTTTCAAATATTTGATAATCTTTTGGAGAGGCTCTCTACAGCTGAGTTTGAATTGTTTCTTATTCAAGCATGGTTTATTTGGAATCAAAGGAATGTAGTTGTACATGGGGAGCAAATAAGGACCTGAGATGGCTAAATAAAAGAGCAATGGATTTCTTGGATGAGTACAAAAAATCCCAAGACCACCTATCAATCCCAAGCACGGTACCGAGTAGGGATTTTTGGCAACCTCCCCCTCCATCAATTTATAAATTGAATTTTGATGCTACTATTTTTTCAGACCCGAATTACTTTGGCTTTGGTGCAATAATTTACAATGAGGGAGGTGAGGTGATGGCGTCAATGTTTGTCAAAGGGCCTTATGTAAATAACAATGAAGAAGCAGAAGCTTTAGCCTGTAGGAAAGCCATAGAGTTCTCCATTGATGCTGGTTTCACAAAGTTAGTCATAGAAGGAGACAATGTTAATGTTACAAAGGCAATCTCTTCTCCAATAGCTAATCATTCCTTGTTGGGTCATGTGTTTAAAGACATCCAATGCCTTGTTCGTGGTCTGCAATTTGCTTCTATCAGCTGCATTAAAAGTGGGGAGGGGGAGGGGGAGGGGGGAGGGGGGGATAAAAAAAAACCACCACACATCCCATGCTAATTATGTAATTTAGGTCCACCACATAAAATTAAAGTTGTGAGGCTTAATTATACCATTAAATTACCTTGTTTTATGATGTTAAGAATTTATTAATTGATAATTAGAGCACCTTTTTTTTTTAAGAAAGTTTCAACTTATGACGTCTGCTCTTAATAATAACTCTTTATTATCAAATTAAGATACCAATTAGTTTTTGGTGTAGGCGGAGATTGAATCTCAAATCTCTTATACAACCATCAGAGATTTTACCAGTTGAGCTAACTGGAACCCACGATGATTAGAGCACCTTAGGTACACTGAATGAATATTATATTAGAAATAGTAATCTTATTACTATGAATAAAAGATATGAATAAAAGATTTAGTGAGATAATTATTCATATGGGTAAACTACGTTTTTGGTTCTTATCCTATTCACCATATTTCAATTTGATCCATAACCTTTCAATTGTGTCAATTTGATCCTTAATCTTTCAGTATCGTATCAATTTAGTCTTTGCATTATTTTTTAGATGAAAATTGATGACGTGTCTAATGGCCAAGATAAAAAATTAGCTTCCGTTGATGTAAGAATAAACTAAAATTTTATTTTGGTCGTTTACCATGTCAGCAATTTTCATCCCAGATATAATGGTAGGGACTAAATTGACACAGCATTGAAAAGTTAGGGACCAAATTAACACAATTGAAAGGTTGGGGACCAATTTTCATAAGTATAGTTGTAATATATGAAAAGTTTGCAAGAAATAATGTATATAAAAATTTTGTATTTTTTTAAAAATATATTAATTTCAAAAGTTGTTACATGTAATACAAAATAACTATTAAAACTTTGAAAAATTTTCCTAGATTTGTTTTATGTATTTCTCTTTTCATTTATAGTTTAAAGAAGCACGAGGTTATAAAGGAAAATGAGAGTTTATTATTATTTCCTTTAAAGCGATAAAAATTTATCTCAAATTATAATGTAATAATTTATTCTTCATCAGCAAAAATTGTGTATAAATAATCAAATATAAGGAAATTATATAATAATAATCTAAAATTTACATTAGTATTACTATTTTCGTATGTGTTCTAATAAGTATTACTATTTATTAAAAATATATATATATATATATATATATATAAGGATGTTTATCTCAAATTGATTGTGTGTGTCTAGTGTCCATTGTTTATAACCTCAATCCATAACTACAAAAGTTAGGCCTTTTTGTAGTTGTACTTTGGTTATGTAATGTATCATAAACCCAGTATAAAACACCAGTATTATTATTTTCGTGTTTGTTCTAATAAATATTACCATATACTAAAAAAAAAAAAAATTTCAAGTTGATAATAAAATTTCAAGTTTTTTATTTTTTATTTTGAGAAGATAATAAAATTTCAAGTGCATTTTTAAAAGATATTACAAGTAAAAAAAAAAATTCACACAAATTAAAATATTTCAAGTGCATTAATTAAAATATCAAATTCACACAAATTGTACTCAAGATTTGTAATAGATAAACATTAAACACAATATTAATAATATGTTTTTTTAGATCGTTTGTATTAAAAAAAACATATTAGTATTAACATGAATGAATTATTATTTAAATTGGTCTCAAGTACTCACATGCACATATGTGCATTTGTACATTGCTTATAAATTTTGCTCTCCTTGAAATAAAATCCTGGTTCCGCATTTACATGTGGGAATCTCCCTAGAATCATGAGATATTAAGGAAGGTTCTCTTTCTTTTTAATCCTAATTTTTTAAGCGAAAAAAAAAAAAAGAAAAAAAAGAAAAAGAAAAAAAAAGAACCGTAGCAAATCTATATATCAAGGGTAACTTTCAAACTTTTCACTGGGTCCATTTGGTTCAACGTAAAATACTTTCCGGAAAATAAATATTTTTCGAAAATGCTATTTTCGGGAAAGGAAAATATTTTCAAGTGTTTGGTTGCATTATGAAAATTTTTTTAGAAAATTTTTTTATGTGTTTGGTAACATTTTAAAAATGCTATTTTCCGGCACAACCCACCACCACACAACAGGAAAACCACCAAAACACCACCAACCACACCATCACAACAACAACAAAAATCCACCATAAATCCACCTCAACAACAACAACAAACCCACCACAACTCAATAAAAACCCACACAACCGGACACAAATTGAGAGAGCGAGGAAGAGAGAGTGATCAAAAATGGAGGGAAAAGGCAACGAGATCAGTCACAGGTAATGATGGCGCCGATGAGATCGGCGGTGATGCGATCTCGGTGGGGTGCGATCGGTTTGGGGTGATGCAATCTTCGGTGGATCGGTCTGGGTGCGATCGATCTGGGTGGATCGGTCTTCGGTGGGGTGCGATCGGTCTGGGTGCGAGGACGGCGATTTGATTTTCCGGCGCGATCTCGAACTCAACGGCGCGATCTCTCTCTCTCTCTGTGTGTTTGCGCATCTGAGTCCTTTCTCTCTCTCTTTCTCCCTGTTGCGCGTCTGGTCCTTTTTCCGGAAGTGAATTGAAGGTAAAATGAAAACGGAAATAATTTTCCGTAATCAGAAGGCCTTTTTACGGTCAACGGAAATGATTTTCCGTTTGACCCAATTTTCCTTGCACACTCAAACAGTCTATTTTACGGCAAATACTTTTCTGAAACTGTTTTCACCCAAAACAAATGAACCCTTAATCAAGAAGGTGACTTCTTCTCCCAAAAAAAGAAAAGAGGTTACTTTGTCTTTAATAGGAAGAAGATATCAAAGGATACGTTACAAAATAAGTAACGTAACGTAAGTAGGCAGAGGCAGAGAGGCATTATTAGCCTCCAAAGATGGACCAAGTTCACATTGCACGTGTTGCCGTGTTGAAAAGTAGGTGTCTACGCTACTCTATTGTCCACTCTCTTTTTTTAATAGGAACTGTCTATCTATTTCTGTCACACCCCATAAAATTAATTAAAATTATTGAGACGGTAATTTTATTAACACAACAGGGATTTTTCTGTACTTTTAAAACAATCTTCGGTTCTCTCGTAATCATCGATTTTGCATGTCGACAAGTGTTATATTGGGATTTTTTTTCCTCTTTCTTTTTTTTTTTTTGAGAAAATTGCCATCATGGGATTGATATTGCCAAAATAGAATCTGCTGCATACAATGCTAACAAGAACACGAGGTCAAAATGGTCGTTATAAGATATATATATATATATAATTTCATTACTTTTAGTTTATAGATAAAAAAAAATTTATTACAACTTCTGAGTAGATAACTATCACTGATGGAGTGTTCACCAAAATGCTCAAATCTCACATGATCATATATATATATATATATATATGGGTTAGGTTCAAGTTACACCTGGTGTAACTCTAAACAATATTACACCACTCAATAACTTGTTATTGAATTAATATTTTGAAAATCCAACCATTGAATTACATGTTTTATATGTTCTTAACATGCATGCCAATTTTCATATCAATCGGATGCTATTTACCATTCGATCTATAAGCTCATTTTTTTATGCATTATCTTAAACTACAAAAATTTGAAATTTAACAATTGATTAATGACATGACTATTAATCTTTGATCACCTCAAAATTTTGCAAGCATAAAGAATATATGAAGATAATGTAATCTAATGGTGGATTTGTCAATATTCGCATCTAATTAAAAAATATTGAGTGATGTAACATTGCTTAGAGTTACACTAGGTGTAACTTGAACCCAACCCTATATATATATATATATATATATATATATATTTTTTTTTTTAAGAAAAAAATCTCATGGTCATACTTAAACTTAAACAGATTGATAGAGAGATATATAAGCCTATTAGTATAGGCCTAAGTTTAATTCTACTTTGTGTGTAAGCTAAGTCTTCTATTTGTACTAAAAATCTATTAGTCTAAGATTTAGTCTACTATATATATCCATGTTATAGTTCATTGTAACACAGTTTTTTTTTTTTTTTTTTTTGGTATTATACTCTTATATAATAAAAATATAGCCCTTAAAGTTTTCCTTTGTGGATGTAAGTCGTAAGACTGAACTGCGTAACCCTCATGTGTTTAGTGTTCTTATTTTATGCTTTCGTCTTCTGTATCCATTCAAACATATTTAACATAGAATATATCATAACTAATATTTGACATTGACTAAAATTGTCCAAAATGAAGTAATCGCACCGCACCACATGTGGCGGTGTGAAAATTGCACCACACCTGTAATATATATATTATATGAAGTAACACTATTATAAAAAATGAGCATTTTCATACCTAAAATTTTGTTGGGCTACTCTTAATCAGCCTAAAATAAAGAAAAATCAGCCAAACATTTTAAAAATTGGCCCAACACAAAGGAAGAACCAAGTTTGGGCTAGGCCAATCTAGCCCAAAATTTTGAAAAATGTCCCAAACCAAAACCGAAAAACTGCATTGTAATACACTGCATTGCATATGTTATCATAAAATTGAAGAGCATTGCAGTTATAGTTTTGGCTAAACTACATTGTATGGTATAATGATAAAAATGAAGCAAAACCACACTAAATTGTACGATGAACTCCTCTACTAACATCACTTCAATTAGCCATAATTTTTAGTGTGTATAGGAAACTTTTACATGTTGGCAATGGCAGAGTCAGGATTTGATCTCATAAGACAAAAATATACAAATGAAGGCACACATGCACGCACTTGCACATTAGTAAGGCCGACTTAACAAGTTCAGGGGCATAAGGTGAAAACTTTATATTGGGCCCCTTTTTTATATTTAAATTTTAATTAACTAGTATTTATTTAACTTTTGATACAATTTTTAAAAAAAATTTAAAATATGTATTTCTTATTTTTTGAAATGCAAATTTATTAATTAAGTTTTTGCATTGAAGTTCACTTAACATGATTTATAATAGAAAATATTTACGAATATATGAAACATGATTAATAATAGAAAAATATAATTTAACTAACATAAAAGTTAATGTATAGAACAATAGATCTATCAAAAGCAATATTTTAATTTTACTAATTGATATAATCACTTTATACTCTAAACAAGTATATATTTTATTCTAAATTAATACATTTATTAATCATTCAAGTCAATAAATTAATACTAATACAAAATAATTATTCTAAATTCATATTTTCAATATAGTAACTTTAACACAAATATTTAAATTTGATTAGAATATATATTATATATAAGAAAAGCAGGATAGCTTCTTAAAACATATATAACAAATACAAAATAAATAACAAAGAAAGTATTCTATCTTGTTTTAAAAAATTTAAAAAAAAAGCGGTAGGAATGGGAATTTAGAAAAGTAATATTAGAGACACACTCATTCTCACATTTAAATCCACGCCTTACTTGTGTGTCTTAATTGGATTTTAGGTGCTTCTATGTGGGTCCACAACATGTACTTGAAGATATTGAAATCCAATCAAGACTTGACACATGCAGGATGTGAATTTGGGTGTGAGAATGATAGAGTTTGGCTATTGTGTTGTTATCAGTTAAAGTATTGAGTTGGAAGCTAGAGTTTGGCCGCTGCATTGATGGGTGGATTAGTTAGTTACTTGTGACAGTTGTATTGTTGATTGGTTGGTTAGTTAGGTAGAAAGGACTACAACTGTTTGTATAACAGAATGAACCAATTGTGCTCGTATAAGGAAGGGATAAGGATTGTAACTAGGATATAGATGAAATAACATGATACTTCAACTCTATTTCTCTAATTCTCTTCTTTCTTTATCTCTATCTCTAATCTTCTCTAGGAGGCCTAGTTCCCTCAAAGAACTACTATAGCTAATCTACTGTCTTGATAGAACTGTTGGGTTCCTATTAGAGATTGAGTGTACCTTTAGCATTACTCATTGAGGAAAAAAAAAATTTTAAATTACAAAAAAAAAAAAAATTGTATAACAAAATAACGTAGGAAACAGGTGGTGTGGATTGATGATTAGATGTGATAAGATTTAAAAAAAGAAAAAAAAAGATATGAAGTGTAATTATTAGGTATATAAAACTTTTATATATACTAACTTTATCACATGCGCTTCGCATGTGCAATGAATGTCCTTTTTTTTTTCTTTTGGTTTAGTGTTATAATTTTAAATGGGAAATGTTAACGAGTGCCGTTTTGGCATTGGTTAAGAATCCATTTTAAGAAAGTTTTGATATTACTTTTATGGGAAATGAAAAAAACTGTCAAAATATTAATTGCTTTTTTTCTTTTCCCATAAAAACTTTCTTTAATTTGATTGTTAACCAATGCCCTACAGCACTTGTTAACATGACCTAAAATTTATCTCAATTTGAATGCTCACTGAGAAGCGTCAAGAGGCTAGATTAAATAAATGAACAAATTAAGATGAGAGAAATCTGTAACTTAAGAGATTTAAAGATGTAGTGACCGCCTTTATGAAGGCGGTGGAGCAATTAGAGAGAGAGATAAAAAGAAAGACAAATGAAAAGATAAAGCAATATAATGAAATTTATTAAAAACAAATGGCATGTTCGTACCTTCTTAATTGAGTTTTGAGTGATTGCCTTCGAAATTATTGGGAATGTGAGAGTAGATGTGCATGATTTGATTTATTTATTTTTTGAATTTTAAGAAGAAATAGAAAACATGATAAAGATGGAGAGACATGTAGAATGAAATAATTGCTTGTTATTGGAAGTATAAACTTAGTGGGAACGTGGGGTAGATATCTTCAGAAGAACAAAGGAAAAAAAATGTACACAATTAAAAAAAAAAAATCTATTTATTGGTAAAGTGCTTATATATATATATATATATATATATATAAAGGTACATATAAGCAGATGTAACACATGTAGAAGTGGAGAAAAAAAGATGGTACTAATAAGATAAAAAGTGGAAATAAAGAGATAAGGTTAAGTGTGTTGATCTGTAAAAATGATGTGTTAAATGCATTCTATTGGTCAACAGAAGGGGCCTTAAATTTTTTTTTTTTGTAAAACATCCTTAAATAAAATATTAAAATAGATAAATTGATATTACATTAATCAACAGAGGGGGTCTTCTTTTACCTGGGGCCTTAGCCATTGCCTAACTTCCCTATATGGTTGAGCCGGCCTTGCACATTAGCATTTGATACAATTTTTTTATTTTCTTTTATAGATATTATAATATTTTAACAAATTTGGACAATAAAAATTCATTAATATAAGTACACATCGATATTTTAAAACAAGAAAATCCATAGAAAAATAACATATTTGTTATCCAATTTACATTTGTTAGGGGTTTGTTTATGCATGAATAATTTTTTTTTTTTTAAAAATTCAAAATTCCAGTTACGATTCACATGAAAATATTTATAGCAACTAGACAAAACCTTAAACTTGATATTTTATTAACTTATTATCCTTATATTTTATTACTTTATACACGAGTTTTCTTAAAGAATAATAAATTATTGCATTAGAAATTTGAGCTTAACTCATGCTTTTTTATAATTTTTTTAAAGCCTTTTATTTTACTTTTATAGACTTTGACCATTTAATTGGCATTGATAAAAGAAATAATAAAAGAAAGAATACTAAGAAAATAATAGGGAAAATCTCAAATTTTGAATGGGAAGAGGGAGGGACAAAACAAATTAATTATGAAACATTGATCTTAATTATTTTTGGGCACCCAAGGGCGCAACCCCCCCACCCCCCACGACCCGCTTGACTTTGCCTATGTTGCCAAGGGTAAGCAGCCTCAACATGTTGCATACATGGACAACCATGAGCAGTTGCCAGCATGCTATGCTTGCACTAAGCAACCTTGACTTGCACCATGTGTGACTCAATCGTATTCATAACCACATTAGATCTTCAAAGCGAACAACTTTTGATAGATGGAATAATGTAAGAAGGAGAAGTTAATTGATTTTGAGGGTTGGATATTGAGATCCGAATCTCAAATCTAGGGATGGCAGTGGGGCAGGGTGGGGCCAAAGGATGGAGTTTTTGCCCTTGCCTCGCATAGTTTTGTCTTGCCCCATCCTCGCTTTCCTCCGCATGATGGGAAAAATTTTCTTGCCTCATCTCCGCTTCTTGGGGCCCTGTAAAACTCCGCCCCACCTCGTAAAACTCTACTTCTTGTTAATTTGCCCACAACTATTACAATTTTTTTTTAATAAAACTTATTTCATTAATAAAAATATACTTGAAATTACAAATAAATTTATCTCATCAAATCAAACTAATTTTTAGTAAAAACTGAATAATGTTATCCAATTGTTCAACAAGACAATATCGCAAAAAAAAAAAAAAATCTCATAGTACAAAATCAATAATTCAATACTATATAAATTTGTTTCTAATAAAGACAAAAAAAAAATGTTAAAATTGGTACCATATTTCCAACCTTACTAAAGAGAAAAAAGAGGCAGAGAGTCATGTTGGATAGAAAAAAAAATTGATAATATGTTTGTTTAAATAATAGAGTTTTAGGGTATGAAAAATTTAAAATTTAACCTTTATCAACGTGGGTGGGCGGGGATGGAGCAGGGCTTAAAAAGTTTAAACCCATTCCTGCTTCGCCTCGTCCCATGGTGTGTCCCGTGGTGCGGGATTAAAATCTCGCCCCATCCCCGCCTCACTACCTTTGTAGGGCAAGAAAAATCTGCAGAGGGTGAAGCCCAAAAGGTGCTGATCAAGTGAGGCAGGATAAAATTGTCATCATGGGCTGAACCATTGATTATAGGTGGATTGGTCTATTTTCATGGAAAAGTCATAAATTTCTATACAAGGCAATAGCACCTAGGAAAAATGAAATCCAATGCAAAGAAAGCAAGTGAAAACCGTTACCATACGTATATTTTCTTGACAAAAAAACGTCCATTCCCATATCTAGACTTTTTTTTATTTATTTATAAAATTCCCATATCTAGACTATTATGCCTTTTTCCATAGAGTAGTTATAAGTTCTAATTTTGCTGTCCAAATTCCAAAAGGCAACAAAACCCAAAAATACAAGAATAATTTCCCTTAAGCATCATAACTAGCATTCCAAAAACAGAACAATAAAGAAACCATCTTTTAAAGTCAAAGATTAAAACAGCTAAAAGAAAAAAAAAAATAGTAATTACAGGAAAATCACGCTCACTGACCTTATAAATGTTAGTAAATGTTTGTAGAAGTGGGACAATAAAAGCGGTACTCCAACCTTTTTTTTACTGCTGGTAGAAATTGTGGATAGCGAAATTATCTGCTGCACCTGAAATCTGTCTTTCTATCTCTCTTTCTACTCACAATACACAAACATAAGTAGTAAATACTAAATACACAAACGAAAGTCTCTCTTATTTTCTCTCTCTTCTCTTGGAAACAGGAATAACTAATAAGAGAGCGAGACACAGAGTTTAGACAAGAAAAGGGACCGAGATCTAAAACCCATTGTTGTTTTTGCCAAAACTCGGAACTGGGTCTGTCTGTCTGGGGGCCCTTTGTCTAAAAAAAAAGGGGTCTTGTTCTTCTTCACAAATCTCTCTCTTCTTTCTGTTCCAGGTAAATTTTTCATCTTTTTATTTTGTTCTATCTAGACTGGTATTCCTCTTACCGTTTTCAATTTGGGTTTCTTTTATTTTTGGGTGGATCCGTATTGATCTTGATAATTCAATTGCATTTAGATCATTTTTGTTGTTGATTTTGCTTAATTTCATTTGTGGGTCTGCATGCGTGTTTCGTTTAGTGCAAGGACTTGATCTAGAACCCCACTTGTTTTTATTTCTTTTTTGTTGCTGTCAATGTCTGAAAGGGAGATGGGTGCTTTTAGATTTTGTTGTTACTTAATTATGTCATTAATGAATAATTGGGTAATTGATTGATTGGGGATGTATCAAATGCTTGTGTGTATTATGTTTCACTTTTGGCGTTCTTCTGTTTGGATAGTTATTGAAGATTTTGTTTGCACATGCACTGTATAAAAGTGCTGGCTTTGGATCTGTTTTTGGTTCAAAGATCTCTGTTGAAAATTTGAAAATTGTAGATCTATGTTGTTGTTGTATTATTATGATTGCCTCAAATGGGATTTAGTTTAGGCATATGATGGTTGACCCTTTTGATCAATTCAACAAAAAACCTGCAAAATATTTAAATTTGGATTGCTCTGATTTATTTTAGAGAATAGGTTTTCCTATCTTTGTTCACAAGGTGTGTTTTTGCTTTTTACATCAGGATTTTTGGTGTTTTGAGGCTGTTTTTTCTTGGTGGTGGACCATGGCTGTTGAGGTTGTGGGGTTTGAGATGATCCAAGCACCAGTGGAGATTGTAGCTGAAGAAGACACAGTCGCTACTGTTTTGCATGGGAAGGAAAATGGAATATTGGATCAAGGGCCAGGGCTTGAGGAGCCCATAAAATTTGGTTCACATGGAGATGAACCAGTTAAAGTAGAAGGAAATGATGTCTCAGATGCCAACTTCCCTAAGGATGCAGTTGATGAGTGGCCTGCACCTAAGCAGATTCATTCATTTTATTTTGTTAGGTACCGTCCATTTGATGACCCGAAAATAAAAGCCAAAATTGATCAGGCTGATAAAGAGATTCAGAGGAAAAATCAAGCCCGATTTCAGATCACTGATGCACTTAAGGCAAAAAGGGTATGCTAAAGTTCTCCATAAAGATGGTTTGATATTCCAGTCTTATTAGTAAATTTGAGCAATAGATATATTCTGTTAGTATTAGATTTCATTTCTTGGGGCACTAATTCTGGTTAGAGTTTCTTCAAATTGCTCTTCTTATTGTAGGTTAGGGTAGAGCCCCTAATTGAGGCCCTAAAAAAAGACACATCCCTGCTACAAAGAAGAAGATATTTAATTCTTTCTCCAAACTTGTTAACTAATTCATATAGATGTAATTTTTTATTATTCAAAACTGTCATGTATGTGAAAGAATAGGAATTACATGATCACATACATAATCAAAAGTCGAAAATCGAAATAGTCTGGAAGATCACTTGAAAACCTGTTAAAGGTTTCCCTTTCACAAAGAAAATATTTTTGTATCTGAATGGATTTTATTAATATGTTAGGAGTAGTGGAGGGTCAATTAGATTTTAAGGAAAAAACTGATAGGAAAGAGTTATTAAGTTCTATCATTAGTGGGTCCTCATATGTGGATTTTTATAGTGGTTATTGCTATTATAGTATATTAACTTTGAAATATGCATTGAATGGGTAGGCATGGTAGTAGATCTTAGCTATTTACCCACAGGTTGTGGCTATAAAAATGGATGTGATCAAAGAAAGATTACATTCTATAAAAGTTATTTAATTATCAATGTTAAACCACCTGATAGCTTTTTTACTTATCAAAAAATAAAAAACCACCTAATAGCTTTTTACTTTTGACAACTACAACGTTGGATTGTCTTCTTATACCCCCATGCTTGCAAAATATCAAAATGATTAATAAATATTTTACTTATAAAATATAAATTGTTTAAATTTCATGTTTTTGTTTTTGTGTTTTTGTTTTGTTTTGTTTTTTTTTTTTGTTTTTTTTTTGTTTTTTTTTCTGTTTTGTATTTTAAAGGTAGATAGAAATGTGAATTTATGGATGAATAGCATAAAATGTCCAATTGCTATGAAATTTGGCGTGTGTTAAGATAAATAGAATTTGTAATCCAAAAAAGTTACTAGGCAATGATTTCACTTAGATAAAAAAGTTACTAAGTGGTGGTGTAGCATTAACAAAGAGTTACATCAGCTTTAACTTGAACCTTATATCTACTTTTGATATATAAGTTGGTAAATATTTCCAGCATAACCCATGATAAGCTTGAAATTTGAGAAAAAAAAAAAATAACCAGGAGAAACTTAGCTTTATCCTCTCAGCTTTGGACCAAATTAGACAAAAACACTTTAAAAGAAGTTTCCATTTCAGTTTAGTACCCTTATTGAATGTTGTTCTTTAGCTAATTTCTGTTTTAGTTGTGAAACAAAAGAAAGATGAGCATATTTATGGTTCGAGAATTTAATGGTGACTCAGAGCGCTGGGAGTTGAACATTCCTAGAATAAGCAGGAGAGATATGTGAGAGTGATTTGAGGAAATAATATTCTTCAAGTTTCCATTTCAAGTATTTATTTGCTTGGCTGAGTTATGACCTTTTAAAAGTAATTCTGTGACAAATTTTCTTTTGGCAAACAGGGAGCATTTAAATCGTAAGAAGTTGTTCCCGTGTCTCTTTAACAAAAGAGATAATTGAAATTTAAAAGAAGTAGCTCTAGTTATAGGTGGTTGGACCACTTGCTGCTTTTGTACAAATGAAATTATCTTTTCCTGTTCAATTTAATTAAAACAATTATCCTTGCATAATAATGTGTCGTATTAATTATTTTTTATTTTACTTGACATACTGCATACGAATTTTAAGTTTCACCAAATGCAGTTAGAGAAAACTCCTCCAGACATTTGATCTCACTGTTTTATTTCGTCTTTTCTGCAGTCAGATCGAGCAGAGTTGATTTCTCAGGTTAGAGCTCTGAAAGATGACAACAGGCAGTTCAAATCGATATTGGATGAGAAAAGAAAGGAGATGGAGCCTCTGCAACATGCTCTTGGCAAGCTGCGCAATGCAAACAGTGCCGGTCGGGTAGTGGTTTATGTTCATCTGAGGAAGAGCTTAACAATCTAGTATATTTCTTTCTCCACATGCTTTATATGATGTTGAATTCATCAGCTTGTTTTGGACTGTAGTTATCCTTTATGCTTTTAGTTATCTTACTCCTTGATTATGTATTTGGGGATACAGATCCAGAGTTTGCAGTACTGCATACAACATGAGAGCATTCCATTGTCTGAGGAAAAGAAGATCCTTAAAGAAATCAAACAGCTTGAAGGGACAAGGGAAAAAGTAATTGCTAATGCTGCTATGAGAACAAAGATTCAGGATTCACTGGGTCAGAGAGAAGCTATTCAAGACCAGGTTAAGGTAATGCAGTTCTAGTTTTTTCTTTTGATAAGTTCAATGAAGTTCTATTTTGTACTATATGTTTCAGAACTTGTCATCCCACTGACATTTCCATAGCAGTTCATGGGTTTTTTTATTTTATTTTTTTACTTTGTAATATATATTATTTGAATTGTATGTTTTGGAGCTTGTCATTTTTCATTGCTATGCATGGATTTTCTTGATTATTTAATTTAAACTTCATTTGCAAAATTATGTCATTGTAGCTCATAGGTGGTGATTTGGATGGAGTAAGGAAGGAGAAACAAGTAATTCAGGCCAAAATTAAACAACTTGATGATGCACTAAAGGCAATAGACGATGAGATTAATTCTTTATCGGAAGAGCTGAAAGCTGTCACCCAGAAGAGAGACAAAGCATATGAAAGTATTCAGCAACTCAGAAAACAGCGTGATGAGGGGGTAAGTTTTACTTTTTTGCAACATTTATGGATCCTTTTCTTCTACATGTGTGTATGTGTATGTGGTGGGCCATGATTAATTATGTGATGCTCGATAGTTATGATCGATGTTCTGCAGTTGATTTAGTTTGAAATGTTGTCATTAGTGAGAAGTCTTTGTACTTTGTAGAACATATGAGTTGGAGGTGCTGGGAAGCACTTTACAATGATAGTTGTATCACATGAAGTATTGTCCTTTCGGTTTTTAGGGGTGTTTGTAACAATATTATACCCTTATTGTACAAGTAAACAGAACGATTTCCCATCATCGATATTCCTTGACATCACCTCGATGTTCCCTGCTTGGAAAGGTTTCATTGATTTGTATCACCTAGTAATGGTGGTCCTCCATTATAGATAACCTGCTACTATTCCTTCTGCTTATTTATAATTATTTTTGGTGGTGGAGGTGGGGTGAGAATATGATTTTTATCAAAGGCTCAGTTGCTGCTTTTACTTTGCGTAGCCAAGAAACACAACCTTTTGGGCTCTGTAGATTAAATGGGGGGATTGTTTACTAACACATTACCTATTGAAGCTTATTCCCTCCTCTAACCTGACCCTGCATTTTCTTTAAATTTACTATTACATTTAGGGGGGGGGGGGGGGGAGGAATTACTATGTTCTTTGATGGTAATTGTTGAAAAGAAGCTGCAAGGAAATTTACTATTAAATTAAGAGAGGGGGGGGGGGGTGGGATTACAATATTCTTTGATGGTAATTGTTGAAAAGAAGCTGCAAGGAAGTTGTGACCATGGAAGGTTCAGAGGGCTGTGAAAAATAATTGGAAAGTATCAGTGGTGGAGACGCTACTAAATCTTATAATTTTAGTGCAGAGCTATGGACTCTGGGGAAGGAAATGGATGTCCACATGAGTGCTGGTTGCTTTTCCTTCTACATTTTTCTTTGGGATGAATAATTATGTCTTTTCCATGCCTAGCTATCAGTTCAAAATACAGCTAGTTAGTTTGCGATTTTTTACCGTTCTTTTCAACAAGTTTGTCAGAATCCCAGTCAGTAACTACTTTTTGATTTTATTAGGGCTTGATTCCATTGGTTCATATGTTAGGCATTCAATTCTTACTGACTTCTCTTTTTGATTGAAAGTTTTTAACAGTTATATGACAGCTCCCTGTGGTATCTCAATGGGATTATGTTTTACATAGCAAAGTGGTTTTAATTTATAGGGTTTGAGGGATGCCTTAGTGGTTCCAATACCTCTTGTGTTGCCTGGGCAGTGGGCACTGGGGTCATACCTCACCAACTCCCCTTGCCCTATTCACCTCCAAAAAAAAAAAAAGGATTTAGTTTATGGCTAGCCAAAAAAGAAGAAGGGTAAATTACACTATCCTCCTTAGAGGTTTATCAAAATGACACTCCCAAACGTTTCAAGAAATGACACTCCCCCTTCCTCCCATGAGGTATTGAGGTTTGCATAAATGCAACAGTTAAGTCCATGCTCTCTCAAAATGTGATTAAACTAATGAGATATTCCTTAAAAAAAAGGATTCTTACTAAAACTATGGGAGAAATGACACTCCCCTCCCTTGAGGTTTGTGGATGCATAACACTCCTCCGCTAAGGTGATTTGGAAAATGATCCTTCATTTTCTTATGTGGGTCATATGGAGGGAAAGGAATACACGTACCTTTGAAGGGATTGGAAGACCGATTCATGAATTGAAGCTTCTATCTTTCAGACTTTGTGTGATTGGGAAAATGTTTTGGGTGTTTTTACTTTCATTTCTTTACTTATGATGATTTTTGTACTTTTATTGTTACTTAGTTTTAGTTTTTTCTTTGCACACTGCCTGTGTTCTTTATTTCCTTTGTATTTTCTTACATCTTTTTTCAATCAAGTTTATTACTTATAAAAAAAAAAAGATATATATAAATTAATAGGAATCTTACTCCTTTATGTTTGATGTGGGCTACATGGAGACTATATTGAGGGAGAGAAATTGGTGTACTTTTGAAGATGTGGAGTCCACGTCAATTTAATGCAAGCATACTTTATTAGTTCTCTTTATGAATGGTCTTTTGTATCGGGTCTCATAGATAGTATCTATTCATTTCTTCACAGACTCGATCCATATGTAGATATTTTTCCATTTGTAATTTTTAAGCTACTTCGTGTCTATTTTCACAAGGTAGTCTTGCCTCTATAAAATTATTTTTACCTATATAAAAAAATGGAAGATTTTGTTTGTGAGAACTTAACTGTTGTATTTGTACAACCTCAAGGGGGGAAGTGTCTTTTCATGAAATTTTTTTTTGGGGGTGGAGGTGTTATTTCGTAAAACTTCAAGGGTGCTTGGTGTTATTTACCTAAAAGAAGAGGATTTAGTTTACCTTTTCCCTGTGACCATCTTCATATATTTTGCCGGAGGTTATTTTTGGGTGAATGAAGAGACAAGTGGAGGCTTTTTTCTTTGGTGGCATGTTCTATAACATTATTTCTGTGTAAGTATTTCAAAGTTGCATAAGAAAAATTCAATGGCTCAAACACTGATAAGCCAAGCCTCCTTTTCTCCTTACTATTAATTGTTGTGTTATAAGAATGCAGAATTATAGTCATTAGCTTTCAAGCTTGCTTGATTATGTTTATATCAAGTTAGGTATGTAATTTGGTCAGTATTTAGCTTCAATGGTAATGTTATCTTGTTTTCAGAATGCCTACTTTTACAAAAGCCGTATGGTCTTGAACAAAGCACGAGAGCTTGCTGCTATCAAAGATATTACGGCTCTGGGGAACTTTCGCATTCAGAGGTTTGTTCAATTAGTGTTTGTCCTATGTCAAGACCCTCACCTGAAATCAATTTTTCCTTGCAATTTGATCTCTTACTTTGATATATTCTTGGTTAGGTTGAAAACTTTATGGCCCTCTGGAGCAGTGACAAGGCTCTTAGGGATGACTATGAGAAAAGAATTCTGCCATCATTAGATAGTCGACAATTGAGTAGGGATGGACGGATGAGGAACCCAGATGAGAAGCCATTGGTAGTAGTGGAAGAACCTACATTATCAGAAACAGAGAAAGTGGCAAAACCCAGTGTGAAACAAGTAAAGGAAGATTCAAAACCTCCTGTACAGGGTACTTTGCCTGCCCAAAAGGCTCAGAAGGAAGCCAAAACTAAAGCAGAGGATTCAAAATCCACCTTGGAGCATATTGAAGTAGAAGACAA
This sequence comes from Quercus suber, assembly GCF_002906115.3. Classification (NCBI taxonomy): domain Eukaryota; kingdom Viridiplantae; phylum Streptophyta; class Magnoliopsida; order Fagales; family Fagaceae; genus Quercus; species Quercus suber. The sequence continues at coordinate 921,177 of NW_027069492.1, read as the reverse complement.
GGAGATCTTCGGGTTAGAAAACCTGCAAAAGGACTCTCCTGCCAAGGACAATGAAGTTGATGAAGCAAAGCTGAAGGAGATGAAAAGAGAAGAGGAAATTGCAAAAGCTAAAGAGGCCATGGAAAGGAAGAAGAAGAAGCAAGAGAAAGCTGCAGCAAAAGCAGCTATAAGAGTTCAAAAGGAAGCTGAAAAGAAGCTAAAGGAAATCATTAATTTCTATAATTTCATCATTACTGTTTGCTATTTTCTGTTTAGAATGGAGCTCAAAAGTGACATTTTTTCCATTTAATCTATCTCAGGAGCGTGAAAAGAAAGCAAAGAAGAAGGCCTCTGCATCTGCGCCTGGTTCCGATCCTGAAGAACCAGCAGAAGCAGGGTCAGAGGATGCAGAACCAGAGAAGATTGATGAAAATGTTGAAACTTCAGTTCCAGCAAAGAAGGTTCAAATGGAGAAGGTTAATAAGGTGAAGAGTATCAGAAACAGGAATAGATCAAAAGGCCAGATTCAGTTCCAAAAGCTCTCCTGAAACGGAAAAAGTCAACAAACTACTGGTTATGGGCTGCTCCTGCTGCTGTGTTGGTTCTGCTGTTACTAGCGCTTGGATACACCTATCTTCTCTAAAAAGTGAGTTAGAACTAAATAGAAAGAGTTATGAACCAGTTTTCCTGCTTCAGGGTGCGAGTGGCTAGGTTTGTAGTACTTAAAATTAAGTTATTTCTGTTCGTTACATCCCCTAAAAGGATGGACTCAAAATCATAATGTTGTTGGTGGCTCAGTCAGAGGGAAGAAGCTACATATATTTAGTTTGGACTGGATATATTTGCAAATTTTGACTTTTTTTTTTTAATTGCATAAATGTTATCTGAATCCATAAACTTGCTGATCAATTTTGTTGAGACAGGTGAAAATTTGATTAGATGATGAATTATGGATTAGATGCAGTGAAATCATAATAAGTTCAGTATTATTTGGATGGTCTATTTGAGTTTGATGACAGGGTAATCTTGATACAAAAGTGCATAAGCCTTTACCAAAGTTTTTAGTGTTTTTGCTTGTCATACACTCATGGGATAAGGGATGGGATTTGCATATCTGTTTGCCTTAAAAATTGGGTTTTGGACATGGGATTGGGATTGGGATTTGGACATCGTCATTTTTTGTTAGAAGCAGGCTTGGACATATTGTACGTTTTTACTTAACAATTAATGAGTTTGTGTGGGTCAGACATCCACACTTGCACTTAACAACTTACGAGTATCCGGTGTCTGGACTTGGGACCCAGTTCTTTATCAGTTGAATTGGTTAGGTTGGGCATTCATAGGTGATCCCAGCATTTTGGAACTGTTATTTGACAAACTTGTTTATTGGACGACATTTCTTTGGAAATCTAATGCCTTATTCTATTTTATCCAACATCAAGAAACTGATGTTTTATTTGTAAAATGGTCAACTCCTCACCATAGGGGGTGGGGGTCCAGTGGTATTGGGTGCACTTCTAAGTGGTTTGGGGCTTTGAGGTCTTAAATTTGAATCTCACAATGGAAAGTGCAGGGGAAAAATTTCATGCCCTTGGCTCAATGCCCGCTAGTATTGTCATGCCCACTTAGTATTCCAGTAGTGTCTTATCCATTGAATCATAGGCCATGACATAACTCGAATTTCATGAAAATAACTCGAATTTCAAATCAGTCACTTGCTTTAACTACTCATGCGCGCACACACACACACATATATATATATATATATAAGATTATAATATCTATAATAATAAGAAAGAAAAATAATATAAGTTTATACATACGTGTTAATTTTTATATTATTTAATTAGTATAAATAAATTATTTTTTACATGTTATGTAATAAAAGTATAAGAGTAAATTTATATAAACTACATTTTCTATCATCTTCAATTGCTGGAGATTTCAAGTCATAAAGCTCCTACACTACTATTCTACTACATGTGTAAAACATCACTATTCCACTACATGCATAAATGATGATGTTCAAAGCGTTACTTTTGGCTTTTTGTCCTTTCACAGTCAGAGATTCTTCTGGTCTTATGCCTATGCCAAAGCCTCAATTGCTAGAGATTTCAAGTCAAAAAGTGGAAAAAATACTATTCACGGATTACTGTTCATAGATTACTATTCATGACACTGTTCACTTCGAATTTTGTCCATTTAGGAGGGGCTCTCCCTTAAACTTAGGACATAATTTTTTGATAGAATTTTCTCTAGAGAGAGTTTTCTTTCCTTAGAAGCCTTCTTTGAGAGAGAATTCCTTGTTCTTACTACCACTACTTGTAGGGGCCTTTTCGTTGTGCGTTGGGCTGGGCTGGGCTGCCTCCCGCCGTACTAGGCCCAAGTATTTTGAGTAAGGGAGTTGAGACCGGTCCAACTGCAACTCAATTTGGTCCAGTTTGTGCGCAAACGTTGAGTCTAAGTCCAAGGGAAGAAGCTGCAAAGTGGGCTTATCCTCTGTTTTTGCCGCAGAAGGAACTTTTCTCCAGTTTTTGCCGCAAGATTTCCTTTTCTATTTCTGCTGCTGTCAGTTTCTCCTACAGGATTGACATTTTTGCTGCAGAAGGAACTTTTCTCCAGTTTCTGCAGTAGGATTGATTTTTTTTGTTGTGCAGCAAAACTTTCCGCCATGTAGTAAAACCATCTGCTGTGCAGTAAAACTTTCTGCTGTGCAATAAAACTTTCTGCTATGCAATGAAGTTGTCTACTGTGCAATAAAGCTTTCTATTGTTCAGTAAAACTTCCTGCCATAAAGCCTTCTGTGTGCAATAAAGCTGTCTGCTGTGCTTTAAAGCCTTTCGTGGTGTGAATGATTACTCTTCATTTTTACTGCAGAAATACTTTTTCACTTCCTGCACATAAACAAATCTAAAACCCAAAGAAAATACCCATCAAACAAATGTTAGTTTAAATGGGTTAGCATATTCTCAAACATGTACACATATTCGTAAATAAAGATATATGTATATATATACTTATGGCAGGATAATGATTAGTTTGTGTTAACAGTAAAACACGTAATAACAAATAAAGAAGAAAGCTTCGGCGGAAAAGGTTTAGCTTGTATAATAGCTAACACGGTAAATATAATGAAAATGTGCTACGGCAGAATAACTAGTACAGCAAGTAAAGACACCACAGTAGGACAACTGATGCGACAGACGTGATAAAAATGTGCTATAGCAAGATGACTAAATACAGCAGATCTAAGTTATAATGAGAGAAAATCAAATATATTTGCAATCAAAATCAAGTATTAAATCTGCCCATAGAATAAGTAAACTAAGAAGGAACCCAAACTCCAACTTGAACAATCTTATCATAGGTTTTTGCCATAAAAGCTGTGCATTTTTGAGAATAGGCCTAAATGGCTACTAGCTATTACTTTTGGGGATTTCAAAGAGTGGGTTTGCTAAGAGGGAGGGAAAAGATGGTCTATTGATGCATGACCCTATTTCTGCCACATATTCTTTCTTCTTTTTCTTTCTCTGTCTTCCTTCTTTTTTTTTACTCTTAGTTTCTAACTACTATCTTGTCCTGGGTTGTTTTTCTTACTTGGGTCTTTTCCCTTTTTCTGGGTTCCTCTCTTTGGGTATTTACTACTCTCTTATCATGAGTTTTTTTTCCTTAGGTGCTTTTCCCCTTTTTGATCTCCCCTTGGATGTTTTTCTTCTTCCCCTATTTTTCACTCTTTCCCCTGTTTTTTCCTCTACCTCGGTCCCCTTTTTTCTGCTGTGGTTACCTTCCTTTTATAGCAAACTGATTCAATGGAATTTCTCCCTTTTACCCCTAGGGCTTCACCAACTGTTTTTGGTTTGTTATAGGCAACCTTTCAAGATTACCCACTTACCCATTGGTTGCCCCTACCATTGCTTAGTACATGTTTGCTGCAACGCTACTCATTTCACGACAAAATTTCCTTTTGTTTGTTCTTCCTGTATATCTCTACCTCTAGGTTCAAAGATAAGGATTGGGCTACCTCATTACCTAGCTCTATGGCACGTATCAGATGGTTTCAACCATTTATTACTTCTTTTGGGTAAGATACTATCCTAGCAGGATATATTCCCAAAAGAAATTATGGCAGGAAACCAAATATAGACCCCCTTTTTCCCCCCACCACCAAACCACGCCCTCTGAATCTCTTTGATCGTGGGCCCAGCTTCCTTGTATTGGCTGGGTACAAGTTGGTGGTGCTCCGGTCCTTCTGTTTTTGTCTTCTTTCGTTCCCACACCGTTCCTGCTGCAGCAGATTAGTTCTGTTTCGTCCTTTTGCATGTCTCTGCCTTATTTCTTCACACATTTCCTACTGTGTTTGTCATTTCCTTTAGCTTAGCTTTTCTTTCCTTCACGCGTTTCCTGCTGCTGACAATTCCTACCATTCCTTGTTTCTTTTCACTGTACTTCTTCATATCAGTTTTCACACCTATCTTTTTTTATACAAAAGGATTTGGGCTTTTGTAGGCCAAATAATGTTGACTGGACAAAAGGGTCTTGGGCCCAATTTATCTTTATCTACCGAATCCATTTTGCCAAAGAACTGTATTCTGCAACAGATTTGTATTCTGTGGTAGATTTGTATTTTGCTGCAAATTTGCGGGCCCAATAATGTTGACTGGATCAAAAGGGTCTTGGGCCCAATTTATCTTCATCTGCCGAAGCCATTCTGCCAAAGAACTGTATTTTGTAGTAAAGCTGTATTCTGTGGCAGATTTGTATTCTGCGGCAGATTTGTGTTTTGCTGTAGATGGCTTGCAATTGCACTTCTTTCTTTGGACCTTTCTTACTCTTCGGTCCTCTTGGTGGGTCTTTGGGCCTTGCTTCTGATTAGGCTTTCCTCCTGATGGGCCTTTGGGTACAAGTTTTCAAAAAATGGGCATCAACATTCAACCCCCTGAGTATATGGATTGCTCTTGCAATTCTTGTGCGAAAACTCATGCAGTTTTCTTTTGCGGGTTGTTTCACAACTCACATGCGAATGCCTCTCTTATTTTCTTTGTGGGTCTATTGTTTCAATCTTTACTCTCCTCGGGCAAATTGTTCTCTTTCTTTCTACAAATTCATGACCCTCCAAGGGTAGCCAAAAAGTTGCTCTTCATGAGGGTGATGCTGGGTCTGCTTGGCCTCTTTGGGCCTGCTGTATGCTTTCCTTTTGCTCTTCATGACTTGTGTCTGCTAGGCCTCTTTGGGCTTGCTATATGCTTTCCTTTTTCTTTTCATGACTTGTGCCTGCTGGGCCTCTTTGGGCCTGCTGTATGCTTTCCTTTTGCTAAATTCCATTAGCCCAGTACTATCATTGGGCTTGCACTATGCAATTTCGGGCTTCCTTGGCTCATTTCATTGCTTTCGAGCTTCTTTGTCCCATTTTATTCTTTTAGGCATCCTCGGCCCGTTTCATCACTTTCAGGCTCCTTTGTCCCATTTGGGCTCCTTTGTCCCATTTTATTCTTTTGGGCATCCTCGGCCTGTTTTGATTCTTTACTCCCATGGGCTTTTACTAACTTCATTGGGCTTCCCCGGCCCAATTACTGTATACTCATCCTTGGGGCTCATAGGCTTGCCATCAACCTTTTACTTTTTTTTGTTTACATTACTTCGGGCCTGCTGTGGCCCATTCTCACTTTTCGACATCGTATACTACCCATGGGTTTGCTTTCTCTCTTTCCTGGCTCCTTTAAGCCCGTTTGCTTCCTCAAGGCCCATTTGTTTATTTCTGTTAGAGCAGCATCTATACTGTAGGAAGTGAAGGTTGTAGCAGATTCTGCAGTAGAAGAATTAGGTTTGACTGCTTACTTTCCTCACGTATTCCTTAGTATCATCTCTTCATTCTTCCATAAGTGTAGTTACTCTCTATGAATGGTTGGAAGACATAGATGTCGTGGAATCCTTCCTTGTTGGGTTCTCCTTCATTATGATGTTCTACATCTCTGTAGAATGCCCAAAATTGGCTCTTTGGATTCTTTGATTCTTCTTTCTCTTGCCAACTTCGCAAATAGCACTTTGTGGAGCAAGGATCCTTCTTACGGTCTTCATTTTTCTTTTCTTTTAGCCACCTAAGGTTGCTTCACTTCGGGCTTCATTCATTCTCTAAAAATAAAGAAAGTGTTGTCTTCTACTACCTTCGCATCTAAGCCGACGACTGAAAAGAGTTTCATCAAAACAGCTCTGCCACATCACTTTCTTCAAGTAGAGTTCTTTCACAAGAGGAAAGCTTCCACTAAGTGTGTAGATTAAAGGGTGGCTTCACTCCCTTTTTTTGTGCCTTCTTCTTCTCTGCATCTTCATTTCTTTTGCTCAAAACAAAGCGTAGAGCTAACATTGCAAGCCCTCATCATAGTAGAGTACTCTTTCATTTGCTGATAATACTTTTTGCTGTGTTGAAGAACACATGTATTCTTTACCAGGATGAAGTTTTTGCGGAGAAGGATGTTGGGCCTTGTGAAAAGGCAATTTTCTTTCAGTGATGATGTATTTATGGAAGGCCTCCTTATTTGAAGCTGCTACTAACATGGGCAAGTGTATTGTTGCAATAGTAGAGGACCTTTTAGCCCCCAAGATCAACAATACTCTTGTACCTTCGCTATTTGCTATTTCTGATCCTGCCATAAATTCTAGTTCTACTGCAAAATTGATCTTCCCGCAGAAGTGACTGAGTCTGCCACTCATTTTAAGGCGCCTACAAGTGGTGCCACTATAGATATTTTTTCAAGGGAAAATGAGGATGCTTTCATGAGAAATCTTCACTTTCTAAACACTTTTTTTGTCATTCTGCCACAGCAACTATTGATTCCTTCTTTTCTTTTCTTTTTTTCTTTTTTTTTTTAAACATATTCTTCTTGTCATTCTGCCATAGGCTTCAGTCATCTTTTGCCTATATCTGCGGCTTTGCTCTTGGGCTCTTTGTCCATATGTATCCACATGATGGGGGGTTAACTAGTCCAACTAAATCAAGCCCCTAAGTGTGGAAGGGCCATGGGGGTGACCATGCTATGTAAATTCTGCAGATGAGTGTGAATCAAGTTGGCATGTAGTTGGTAACTATGGCATTTTTTCACAAATTCTGCCGCATTTTTCTTCATCGTAGGCTAGTAGTAGCCCATTTATAGTAGACATCTGTAAAACTTTTTCTTTCCCTAGTGCTCCCCACACTCTTCTAAGTGTACTTTTTTTTTATCATTTCTCTTACTTCTTCAAGGCCCAAACACCTTAAGGGGTCCCCATCGTACCTTTTTTTGAAAAGGACCGTATTATGCAAAAAGTAATGCGTTGCCAACCTCTTAAGCTTGTATCTTTCGCTGTGTTTTTGTCGTAGGATACCTTCTGTCAGGTACTGCATGAATGGGCTTCTCCAGTCTTCGCTGATGAACACAACGTAACTTTCCTCTCTATTTGCCGCAAGCTGGCAGGTCCTGCACTGGGTTTGGACTTGATTTGCGTCTTTACCCATACTTGGCCAATAGAAGCCTACCCTTTGAAGTCTACGCTAAATTTGACTTCTCCGCAGGATCCATGAGTTTTAGCATGTACTTCTTTTAACTTTCTTTGGGCTTCCTCCTGCCGTACACACCTGGACAAGACCCCACCTAGCATCCTGTGGTACAATTCTCCTCTTACCAGGGCATAGTCCTTTAGCATCTTCAGTTCTGCGGCGTCTTCTTCCTCCGTCAAGGCCTCCCTTATGGGAATCCACCAATCTCCTTCACACTGTTCCTCCTAGAACCTTTCTTTCAACATCTCAATAGTAGACTCTTTCCTCTTGCTGACTTCTATCCTAGTGTTATCCCATTTGAAAATTATTTGTGAGCCTAATGCGGCCAACGCATCTGCAAACCGGTTTTCATTCCTTAGAGTATGTTCTATTTCGAAAGTTGAAAAATTTTCCTCCATCTTTTAGGGCAATCAATGCACCTATGGAATACGAGTTAGTGGCTAGGTAGAGTAACAATGGCTTTTTGCGGATTGGGGCTTGTACAGTAGGAAGATTCATCATGATCTGCTGTAACCTTTTGAAGGCTGCCTGCTATACTTCTTTCCTCAAAACTTTGCCCTTTCTATCTCAGCGTGGAATACCCTGGTAGGCAGTGTGGAACACCCTGGTAGGCTAGGCCACTGGCTTGGCCTCATGGTCCACATTTAATGTATACACTATTAGCCTAGGATCCCATCCTGGCATTTTCACTATAATCCCATGTGAAATACATCTTTGAATTCTTTCAACAACAATATCAATTTTGATTTCTCCTTTTCTGAAAGTCTTGAGCTAATTGAGATAGGTCTTGGTTTTTGTGGGTCCGACCCTAGGTTAATTTCATCCAATTTTTCTACTACCATAACTTCTTTGTTTTTCACTTCATTACTCTCCTCCTCCAAGCTTTCTTGAACTACGTAACACACCAAGTTTTTGTGGGAGATACATGATGTTGCTGTTTCATATTGATACTCCAAGCACTTTGCGGCAAGCTTTCTAAATTTACTACAGAATAGGCCTTAGCCCCCCAGCATGTGAGACAACTGGATGAGTCTTTAGTTTTTTGAAGAAGACTTCCCAAATTTTGTTGCAGAATGAGACAGCCCCCAGTATACGAGAATAAGCCTTAGCTTTCAGCAGGAGGCTTCACCTGTTTGCCGCAGAATGAGCTTTAGCCCCCAGCATGTGAGACAATTGGATGAGCTTGATATCACCTTCTCTTGGTGTTGATGCTCCATCATATGGTTCATGCATTCTTCAGTAAAAAAAATTAGATGCCATGGATTTACAAGTTGCCATATTGTAGAAATTCTTCATTGCTAGAGAATTTGGGAGAAAGTTACTTCCCAAGCATGCTTTGACTTCGTTCCACTGCAAGCATAATTGCTTCCCATGTATTTTTTTGCTACATATGATTGTGGCTATAGCTCTTATGCAGATTCTTTCTAAAGACTTGCGATCATGGTTCCTTTGCGGGTTTGATTAAGTGTAGCCCCCATTATGGGCTTTTGCCAAGAACTCACAACCATGGTTCCTTTGCTGACTTCTAGCCAAGAGTTCATAACCACAACCCTTTTGCTGGGTTTCACTACTAAGACCCATATTTCATGTGTTTCTTCTTTGCTTGCTTTGAGTATAGGCATATTTAGATGGAGCTTGCTACGTCTCTTGCTTCATGGTTGGCTAGTAATAGCCAAAAGTCAGGGGCTTCTAATATAGAATTTCCCATGACGTACCCACATCTTTCTAGGACATCATGCTTCTTTATTCTTGTGGTAGAATCCCCTTGCAGCAGAACACCTTCAATAAAAAACTACGTAATAGTTTTTTGCAGCAATAAGATAAGCAACTCTATTTACGGCAGGATGTGAGTCAACAATTGTTTCTACTATTTCCCTCTTGTACACAAGCTGAAAGAGGGAGCTTTGAGTTTGTCACTGTTGCAGAGTTCTTCTAGGATGAGACATGGGCACCAATGAGCTTCGTGACTTGAAAAGTGATGGTGGAGTTGTGTAGTTTGCAGTACAAGTGATCTAATACATTCTTTTTTTTTTTAGAAACATCATAAAGATAATGATCATTAATGCCACTCTAGGCATAAATCCTCTGAGGTGCTTCACAGAAAACTTCTCAACTCTTCAAGGTTGTTGAGTCGGTTTGCTAGACCCAATAATGGACAAAGAGCAATTTGCAAGCAGCTTGTGGATTTGGGCTTCTTCATGGAGAGTACACAGTAACTGAGTGATTGGCTTCATTCCAAGATCTGGATGCCTTCAACATATTCTTTGGTTGAAAGCGGATGTTTTGATATCGCCGAATTGATTACTTCTCCCTCCTCCCTTCATTGATACTGATATATTTGCTGATGTAGTAGCAAAAGATTGCTTTAGCAAAAGTGAACATGAAATGCTTTGTATGCACCTCTCTTGCTTTGAGAAAAAGTCTCAAGCTTGTTGAATAAGATCTAGACACGAATTTCTTGCTGTAGCAAAATTGTCCAATACCCTTTTACACATCTTCACACTGTTGGTGTTCCCATGAATGTTTGATGGGGCAATGATTACTTTTGTTGTAGAAGATAACCACATTGGATTTGTGATTGCACTTAGAAAGTTCAAGAATTCAATACTGAATTTTGTGTAGGATATTCTGCGAAAAGACCTGCTAGAATACAAAATTCTACTGTAGAATATTCTACTGCAGAATATTCTACTGTGAACAGTTTACTGTGATATTTACACTTTGGCTTCTGAAACTTTTTGCTATGAAACATTTTACAGATGAGAATTCAGAACTTCTGAAATTCAGCAGATTCTGCCGTGAACAGTCTGCCGAAAGATCTGCACTTAGTCTTTTGAAACTTTACGTTATGAAATATTCTACCAATGAACATTCTGCATTTCTGGAATTCTGCTGCGAAATATTCTGCCGATGAACATTTACCATCTCTAGAATTCTGCTACAAAATATCCTGCCGATGAACATTCTGCATTTTTGGGATTCTACTGTGAAATTTTTTGCCATTGAACATTCTGCATTTTTGGGGTTTTGTTGAGAAATATTCTACTGATGAACATTTTGGAATTTAGCAGATTTCATTGTAAATAATATGTAGAGAGATCTACATTCTGGCTTTTGAAATTTTCTGCTATAAAATATTTTGCGGACAAGCATTCTACCCTTTTGAAATTCAGTAGATTCTGCTGTGAACAGTCTGCCAAAGGATCTGTACTTTCTGCTATAAAATTTCTGCGGAGGGACATTTTGCACTTCTAGAATTCAGCAGATTTTGCTGTGAACAGTCTGCCGAAGGACCTGTACTTTCTGCTACAAAATTTCTGCAGAGGGACATTTTGCACTTTTGGAAAAGTTTACTGAGGGATACTTTGTAGAGGAAATAGTTATTCGTAACAGTATAGTAATAATGAAAATTTTCCTTTAGCTACAATAGCTTTATTTTATTTTTATTTTTTATTTATTTTATTTTATTTTATTTTTTGTTGTTTCTAGCTTTTGGTTCTTCAGGGGAAGTAGAGCTAGAATCACTAGCATAAAAAAAAAATGATTGAAACCTTGTGAGGGAATGAAGGGATTTTTCTCCTCTCGGTGTCGGACCTGAAGGTGGAGATGGAAAGAGTTTAGAAAGCTTCTAGTGTTTTCTTTTAAGAAATGAGAGCAAAAAGGTGATAAGTGGCTTAGAAAGCTTTTAGGAGAGTTGCATGTTTGAATAAGTGGCTTGCCACATGTCCCACATGCATGACAAGGAGAACAAGTGGCATTTAAAGGATAGGAACAAGTGGCATTTTTATTGTAGAACTCTATGGTGTTGTAGTGATATTTTGTTACTGCATTTTGATACAATGCCATTTGAACTCTACTATGGTATTGTGGTATTCTACCACAACATTCTGCTGCAATATTCTACCATAGTATTTTGCTCATAATACTGCTCTGTTTTAACGTTGCTGTGTGTTGATGCCCATTTTTTGCAAATTTGTACCCAAAGGCCCATAAAGAAGAAAGTCTAGTGAGAAGAAAGACCTAAAGACCCACCAAGAAGACCGAAGAGCAAGAAATTTCCAAAGAAAGAAGTGCAAGTGAAAGCAATCTATAGCAAAATGCAAATCTGCAGTAAAATACAAATCTACCGCAGAATACAAGTCTGTCGCAGAATACAAGTCTGCCATAGAATACAGATCTGCCGCAGAATACAAGTCTGCCACAGAATACAGATCTGCCGCATAATACAATTCTCTGGCAGGATGGTTTTGGCAGATGAAGATAAATTGGGCCCAAGATCCTTTTGATCCAGTCAACATCATTTGGCCCACAAAGGCCCAAATCCTTTTGTATAAGAAAGATAAGTGTGAAAACTGAGAAGAAAAACACACGGCAGACCCAAAAGGGCCTGGTAGGATTGAGATAAGCAGTAGGAGTAACAATCTGGTATGGCAGGAGATGCCAAGCCACGAAGCAAACACCCAAACTAAAGGGAGGCTCAATGATCCAACAAGGCCTAACCTTCCAAAGAAAGGGACAAGTCATAAACGTTGGAGATGCAACCCACACCAGAAAAAGCCAAAAAGCGCATGGCAGGATATGCACACCCATTTTTCAGACCTCGGCAAATGTATGAAATATCAAGAAGGTAAAGCATGCGTACGACCCAGGCATCACTAGCCTATACCCAGCCACTATGGGAAAGGGTGAGGTCATGGGAGAGGGCACGGTCTGGCGGTGGGGAGAGGAGTGGAAACCCATTCTTGTGTTTCTTGCCCAGGCTCCTTCGGTGGGCATAGTCCTGCTGGGATGACATGCCACCCAAAAGAGGCAAGGCTGGGTAAAAACCATTGGGTGCATGCCATGAGAGACCGAGAGGGAGAGGGTACACAATGGAGGAGTAGAAAAGGAACCGTCATTGTCTGAAAGCCACAGGTCAATGGTGGTAGTCAGAACCATTGACTCTGTAAGTGGTTGGCAAAAGGTTCCCATACCAGACAAGGGCCATTAAGGGGCTATAACAGTAAAATCGGTCACGGCAGGCCTTATATAAGGGACCCGTAGCTGTGTACAGGAAAAGGGGGAAAACAAAAAGGGGGAATTGGAAAAGAGAAAACAAAGAGGAGAAAACAAAAGAAAAGAAAGAAAGAAAGAAAGCAAAAAAGAAAAGAAAGGCAAGAATTCTAAGAGAGAAAACAGAGAGAAAAGATAAGATAAGAAAAACAGAGAACAAAAGAAAGAAAGAAAACAGAGCGTTTTATGGCAGGCATGCACCCAAATGGGTTAACCCCCTCTCTCCCTCAATAGTCTTGTCCTCCATTGGAGGAAATACGACTTATACTCGGGCACATATCATTTGGGGTTAATCTCTCAAAGCAATTAATTTCGCCTTTGAAGTTACTTGCGTTGAGGGAGCAGTTTTCCCTTCCCTGGTTAGAGTCTCGTGGTAATACTTGGTGTGGCAGACCCATTCTTTTAACTCTACTAATCTCGCTCTAACCTTTTGTTTAAGTTTTATTCTTTAAAAGTGAGGTCTTTTAAGTTATTTGCCTTACTTATTGTGGCAGAAATAGTGACTGTACTTTCTTTATGTTATCTATATTATGTCTGTCTGCCATAACCTCTTAACAATGATTCTGCTTGCTGTGAGCTTATAAACAGATTTTAGCAAACGTGGTGTGGCTTGCGCACAAGCCAGGCCAAGGAAGTGGAAAAATGTTTCTGCAGTAAAAACGAAGAGTAGTCATTCACACGGCAGAAAGCTTTAAAGCACAGTAGAAAGCTTTAATGTACAACAGACAGCTGTATTGCACAGCAGGAGGCTTTATGGCAAGAAACTTTACTGCAAAACAGAAAACTTTATCGCACAGCAGATAGCTTCATTGCATAGTAGAAAGTATTGCCGCATAGCAGAAAAGTTCCTTCTACGGCCAAAATCAGAGAAAAGTTCCTTCTGCGGCAGAAACGTCAATCCTACGGCAGAAACTGGAGAAAAGTCTTCTGCGGTAGAAAACAGAGGATAAGCTCACTTTGTTGCATCTTCCCTCAAACTTGGATTCAACGTTTGTGCACAAGTCGGATTAAGGTGTGTTCCAATTGGGCCGGTCCTGACTCCTTTACTTAGAATACTTGGGCCTACTACGCGGGAGGCAGCCCAGCCCAACGCACAACAAAAAAGGCCCCTACATTAAAATAGCGACTCCATTGGGGAGTTGGGATCAAGATGGGGAGAATGAGAAATTTCTCCCTCGCAAACATATTTCCAAGTCCTTACCAAAGCAAGACATGCAGATGTTCTTAAACCTTCCAAGCTATACTCTCAGGAAAGTATCCAAAACGTCATAGAAGTCCCATAGCAGAATCCTGCAGTAGAATACAGCAATGTTACCGCAAGACAGTACCATAGCAGAATTCTATGGTAAAACGCAGCAGTGTTGCCGCAGGATAGTACTGTAACAGAATTCTGTGGCAGAATACAGTAACGTTACAGCAGGACAGTGCTGTGGCAGAATTTTGTGGTAGAATACAGCAACGTTACAACAGGATAATATTGTGGCAGAATCCAGCAATGTTACAGCAAGACAATACTGTAGCAGAATTTTTGGCAAAATACAGCAACGTTACAGCAGGATAGTGCTGTGGCAGAATATAGCAACATTACAGTAGGACAGTGTTGTGGCAGAATACAGCAACGTTACAACAGGATAGTATTGTGGTAGAATTCAGCAATGTTACAACAGGACAATACTGTAGTAGAATTTTTGACAGAATACAGCAACGTTACAGCAGGACAGTGCTGTAGCAGAATTCTGTGGCAGAATACAGCAACGTTACAGTAGGATAGTACTGCGGCAGAATCCAACAATGTTACAGCAGGACAGTTTCGTAGCAGAATTTTGTGGCAGAACATAGCAACATTTAAACAAAGCAGTATCTTGAGCAAAATGCTATAGCAGAATATTGCAGCAGAATGTTGTGGTAGAATCCCACAATACCATAGTAGAGTTCAATGGCATTACCTCAAAAATGCGGTAGCAAAATATCACTACAACACCATAGAGTTCTACAACAAAATGCCACTTGTTCCTATCCTGTAAATGCCACTTGTTTTCCTTGTCATGCATGTGAGACATGTGGCAAGCCACTTATTCAAACATGCAAAACCAAGAGTTCCACCACTTTTTACTCTCATTTATTTTAAGGAAGCACTAGAAGCTTTCTAAACTCTCTCCACCTCCACCTTCAGGTCCAGCACTTAAAGTAGAAAAATCCTTTCATTCCCTTACAAGGTTTCAATCATTTTTTTTATGCTAGTGATTCTAGCTCTACTTCCCTTGAAGAACCAAAAGCTAGAAAAAAAAAAAATGAAGCTATTGTAGCCAAAGGAAAATTTTCATCATTACTGTACTGTTGCAAATAACTATTTCCTCCGTGAAGTATCCCTTAGCAGACTTTTACAAAAGTGCAAAATGTCCCTCCGCAGAAATTTTGCAGTAGAAAGTACAGGTCCTTCGGCAGACTGTTCACAGCAAAATCTGCTGAATTCTAGAAGTGCAAAATGTCCCTCCGTAGAAATTTTTTGTAGCAGAAAGTGCAAATATCACAGCAGACTGCTCACAGCAGAATATTCTGTGGTAGAATATTCTACAGCAGAATTTTGTATTCCAGCAGGTCTTTTCGCAGAATATCCTACCACAAAATTCAGTATTGAATTCTTGAACTTTCTAAGTGCAATCACAAATCCAATGTGATTATCTTCTACAACAAAAGTGATCATTGCCCCATCAAGAATTCATGGGAACACAAAGTTAGGAAAAGGGCCAAGGAAGCCCAAGACAAGCAAATGGGCCGAGGAAGCCCAAGACAAAGCAAATGGGCCGAGGATGCCTAAGGAAAAATACAAGGGACGCAGGAGCCCATGAGTAAGAAAACCCATGGCCAAATAAGCCATTGGGGAAAGAATAAGCAGCAGGCCTGGAAAGGCCCAGCAGGATCAAGTCATTGCAGCAGGAATGACTGAGTAGTATGGCAGGACATGAT
Source organism: Quercus suber (assembly GCF_002906115.3). Lineage (NCBI taxonomy): Eukaryota > Viridiplantae > Streptophyta > Magnoliopsida > Fagales > Fagaceae > Quercus > Quercus suber. Next base: position 905,648 of record NW_027069492.1, on the reverse strand, counting down.
CACAAATCTTTAGAAAGAATCTGCAAAATAGCTATAGCCATAATCATATGTAGCAGAAAATACATAGGAAGCAATTGTGCTCGCAGTGGAACGAAGTCAAAGCATGCTTGGGAAGTAACTTTTCCAAATTCTCTACAACGAAGAATTTCTACAATATGGCAACTTGTAGATCCATGGCATCTAATTTTTTTACTGAAGAATGCATGAACCACATGATGGAGCATCAACACCAAGAGAAGGTGATATCAAGCTCATCCAGTTGTCTTACATGCTGGGGGCTAAAGCTCATTCTACGGCGAACACGAAAAGCCTTCTGTTGAAAGCTAAAGGTGTATTCTTGTATACTGGGGGCTGTCTCATTCTGCAACAAAATTTGGGAAGTCTTCTTCAAAAGGCTAAAAACTCATCCAGTTGTCTCACATGCTGGGGGGCTAAGGCCCATTTTGCAGTAAATTTAGAAAGCCTGCCGTAAAGTGCTTAGAGTATCAATATGAAGTAGCAACATCATGTATCTTCTGCAAAAGGTTGATATGTTGCGTGGTTCAAGAAAGTTTGGAGGAGGAGAGTAATGAAGTGAAAAACAAAGAAGTTGTGGCAGAAAAGGATGTATAGGTTGTGGCAGAAGAAGAAATGAGGAAGTTGACCTGCGGTCTATTTCGTAAGGACCAAGGCCCATCTCAATTAGTGCAAGTTTGACAGAAAAAGAAAAATCAGAATTGACATTGTTGCTGAAAGAATTCAAAGATGTCTTCACATGGGGTTACAGTGAAAATGCTAGGATGGGATCCTAGGCTAATAGTGCATAAATTGAATATGGACCCCGAGGCCAAGCCAGTGGCCTAGCCTGCCAGGGTGTTCCACACTGCCTGCTAGGGTATTCCACGCTGAGATAGAAAGGGCAAAGTTTTGAGGAAAAAAGTACAGCAGGCAGCCTTCAAAAGGCTACAGCAGATCATGATGAACCCTCTTACTGTGCAAACCCCAATCCGCAAAAAAGCCATTGTTACACTACCTAGCCACTAACTTGTATGCCATAGGTGCATTGATTTCCCAAGAAGATGGAGGTGGCATAGAGCAACCAGTTTACTACATCAGCCATGCTCTAAAAGATACGGAAAACTCGTTACCCAAGGGCAGGAAAGGGCATGTTTGACTATTGTGAATGCTTCGCAAAGGTTATGTCATTATTTCTTGGCTTACGAGGTGCGGCTGATGACTAAGTCCCATGCCATCAAAGCCTTGTTGTGACAACTGGTTCTCTCCGGCAGAATATCCTAGTGGTTGTTATAATTGTCAAAATACGACTTGAGAATGGGGACACCTAAGGCGATGAAAAGCCAGACTATAGCAGATTTGGTACAATTTTCAGGAGAGAAAGAATTCTCGCTGGATGATGAAGTCCCAAGAGAAGTAGCCATGGCAAAAGAAGTCAGAAAGCAATGGGTAATAAAATTTGATGGGTCTTTTACTACCCAATTAGGAGGAAGCCCAGAGAAAGTTGAAAGAAGTACATGACAAGACTTACAAATCCTGCGGGGAAGTCAGCCTTTACCACAGACTCCAGAAGGTAGACTTTTATTGGCCAAGTATGGGTAAAGACGCAGAACAAGTCTAAACCCAGTGCGGGACCTACCAGCTTGTGGTAGATAGAAAAGAAAGTTACGCTGTGTTCGTCAGCGGAGACTGGAGAAGCCCATTCACGCAGTACCTGATAGAAGGCATCCTGTCGCAAAAACACAGTGAAAGATACAAGCTTAAGAGGTTGGCAACACGCTACTTTTACATAGCGAAGTCCTTTTCAAGAAAGAGTATGATGAGAACCTCTTAAGATGTCTGGGTCCTTGAAGAAGCAAAAGAGATGATGAAAGAAGTGCAATCAAGAGAGTGCGGGGAACACCAGGGGAAGAAAAAGCTTTACAGATGCCTGCTGCAAATGGGCTACTACTGGCCTGCCATAAAGAAAGACACGGTAGGATTTGTAAAAAAAAAAAATGCCACTGCTGCCAACTACAGGCCAACTTGATTCACACTTATCCACAGAACTTAAGCAGCATGGTCACCCCATGGCCCTTCCACACTTGGGGGCTTAAAGATCATCAGCGAAATGAGCTACGAGTATACAAGAGGATGGGTAATGCATTTGCCAGACGCTCTAAAGAAATTTGCCAAAGTCAGCCACAGGGTATTCATTCTTTTCCTTAGTCTAAGGGATAGAGGTAATGGGCCCGGCAGAAGTAATGACTCCATCCCTGAGAGTTATGTAGATGCAGTAGAAAGAAAAAGAAAATGAAGTCTTTGCGGCAGAAAGATGCGAAGACCTAGAGGGGCTTGATGAAAGGAGGGAAGAGGCCCAAGAGCGCAGCCGCAGATATAGATAAAAGATGACTAAAGCCTATGGCAGAATGACAAGAAGAATATGTTAAAAAAAAGAAAAAAAAAAAAACACAAAGGAATCAATAGTTGTGGCAGAATGACAAAGGAAATGTTTAGAATGAAAAGAAAGTGAAGATTTCTTGTGAAGCATCCTCATTTCCCCTTGAAAGACGAACATCTATAGTGGCACCACTTGTAGGCGTCGTAAAATGAGTGGCAGACTCAGTCGCTTTTGCAGAAAGATCACTTTTACAGCAGAACCAGAATTTATGGCAGGATCAGAAACAGCCCACAATGCAAACAACAGAGGTACAAGAGTATTGATGATCTTAGGGGCTAAAAGGTCCTCTACTATTGCAACAATACATTTGCCCATGTCAGTAGTAGCTTCGAATAAGGAGGCCTTCCATAAATACATCATCACTGAAAGAAAACTTGCCTTTTCACAAGGCCTAACATCCTTCTCCGCAGAAACTTCATCCTGGCAAAGAATACGTGTGTTCTTCAACACGGCAGAAAGTATTATCAGCAAATGAAAGAGTACTCTACTATGATAAGGGCTTGCAATGTTAGCTCTACGCTTTGTTTTGAGCAAAAGAAATGAAGATGTGTAAACGTAAAGAGGAAGAAGAGTCAAAGAATCCAAAGACCCAATTTTGAGCATTCTACAGAGATGTAGAACATCATAACGAAGAAGAACCCAACAAGAAAGGCTGAAGAGGTGAAGAGATAATACAAAGGAATATGTGGGGAAAGTAAGCAGTCAAGTCTAATTCTTCTGCCGCAGAATCTGCTACAACCTTCACTTCCTACAGTATAGATGCTGCTCTAAGCAGAGTAAGAGGTGTATTGATGCAGAGAAATAAGTGCATGTATTGCGGCAGAAAGTGTTTACATACTCTACGAAAGCAGAAAAATGAGTATTTACCCCTACAAAAGCAAAGAAATGAGTACGTGCTACGACAGAAACGTGAAGAAACAAGTATACAAATTGCCGCAGACATAAAGAACTGAGTACCACTGTAGAAGTCCATGATCACAAAGAATTCCCCAGAAGCAAACCAAGAAACAAGCAAAGAAATGATGAAGAGAAGGATGCACACATAATCATCATCAACAATCCCTTTGAATGAAAACCATATGGGAAGAAAAGAGTTGGTAAATTGAGAAGAAAACCATTAAGCTTGAATGGTAGGAATAATGGATCACAGGTCCATGAAATAATAAAATGGGACAAAGAAGCCCGAAAGAATTGAAACGGGCCGAGGATGCCCAAAAGAATAAAATAGGACAAAGGAGCCCAAATGGGACAAAGGAGCCTGAAAGAATTGAAACGGGCCGAGGATGCCCAAAAGAATAAAATGGGACAAAGGAGCCCAAATGGGACAAAGGAGCCCGAAAGCGATGAAACGGGCCGAGGATGCCCAAAATAATAAAATGGGACAAAGGAGCCCAAATGGGACAAAGGAGCCCGAAAGCGATGAAATGGGTTGAGGATGCCCAAAAGAATAAAATGGGACAAAGGAGCCCAAAAACAATGAAATGGGTCGAGGATGCCCAAAAGAATAAAATGGGACAAAGGAGTCCAAATGGGACAAAGTAGCCCGAAAGCAATGAAATGAGCCAAGCAAGCCCGAAACTGCATAGTACAAGCCCAATGATAGTACTGGGCTAATGGAATTTAGCAAAAGGAAAACATACAGCAGGCCTAAAGAGGCCTAGCAGGCACAAGTCATGAAGAGCAAAAGGAAAACATACAGCAGGCCCAAAGAGGCCTAGTAGGCATAAGTCATGAAGGGCAAAAGGAAAGCATACAACATGCCCAAAGAGGCCCAGCAGACCCAGCATCACCCTCATGAAGAGCAACTTTTTTGGCTACCCTTGGAGAGTCATGAATTTGTAGAAAGAAAGAGAAAAATTTGCTTGAGGAGGGTAAAGATTGAAATAGCAGGCTCGTGAAGAAAAGAAGAGAGGCATTTGCCTGTGAATTGTGAAAAAACCCGCAAAAGCAAAACTGCACGAGTTTTCGCATACGAATTGCAGGAGCAATCCATATGCTCAGGGGGCTAACTGTTGATGCCCATTTTTTGCAAATTTGTACCCAAAGGCCCATAAAGAAGAAAGTCTAGTGAGAAGAAAGACCTAAAGACCCACCAAGAAGACTGAAGAGCAAGAAATTTCCAAAGAAAGAAGTGCAAGTGAAAGCAATCTATAGTAAAACGCAAATCTGCAGTAAAATACAAATCTGCCACAGAATACAATTTTGTCGCAGAATACAAGTCTGCCACAAAATACAGATCTGCCGTAGAATACAATTCTCTGGCTGGATGGCTTTGGCAGATGAAGATAAATTGGGCCTAAGACCCTTTTGATCCAGTCAACATCATTTGGCCCACAAAGGCCCAAATCCTTTTGTATAAAAAGATAGGTGTGAAAACTGAGAAGAAAAACACATGGCAAACCCAAAAGAGCCCAGTAGGATTGAGATAAGCAGCAGGAGTAACAATCTGGTATGGCAGGAGATGCCAAGCCACGAAGCAAACACCCAAACTAAAGGGAGGCTCAATGATCCAACAAGGCCCAACCTTCCAAAGAAAGGGACAAGTCATAAACGTTGGAGATACAACCCACACCAGAAAAAGCCAAAAAGCGCACGGCAGGATATGCACACCCATTTTTCAGACCTCGGCAAACGTATGAAATATCAAGAAGGTAAAGCATGCGTACGACCCAGGCATCACCAGCCTATACCCAGCCACTATGGGAAAGGGTGAGGTCATGGGAGAGGGCACGGTCTGGCAGTAGGGAGAGGAGTGGAAATCCATTTTTGTGTTTCTTGCCCAGGCTCTTTCAGTGGGCACAGTCCTGCTGGGATGACATGCCACCCAAAAGAGGCAAGGCTGGGTAAGAACCACTGGGTGCATGCCATGAGAGACCGAGAGGGAGAGGGTACACACTGGACGAGTTGAAAAGGAACCGTCATTGTCTGAAAGCCACGGGTCAATGGTGGTAGTTAGAACCATTGGCTCGGTAAGTGGTTGGCAAAAGGTTCCCATACCAAACAAGGGCCATTAAGGGGCTATAATAGTAAAATCGGTCATGGCAGGCCCTATATAAGGGACCCGTAGCTGTGTAAAGGAAAAGGGGGAAAACAAAAAGGGGGAATTGGAAAAGAGAAAACAAAGAGGAGAAAACAAAAGAAAAGAAAGAAAGAAAGAAAGCAAAAAAGAAAAGAAAGGCAAGAATTCTAAGAGAGAAAACAGAGAGAAAAGATAAGATAAGAAAAACAGAGAACAAAAGAAAGAAAGAAAACAGAGCGTTTTATGGCAGGCATGCACCCAAATAGGTTAACCCCCTCTCTCCTTCAATAGTCTTGTCCTCCATTGGAGGGAAATACGACTTATACTCGAGCACATACCATTTGGGGCTGATCTCTCAAAGCAATTAATTTCGCCTTTGAAGTTACTTGCGTTGAGGGAGCAGTTTTCCCTTCCCTGGTTAGAGTCCTGCGGTAATACTTGGTGTGGCAGACCCATTCTTTTAACTCTACTAATCTCGCTCTAACCTTTTGTTTAAGTTTTATTCTTTAAAAGTGAGGTCTTTTAAGTTATTTACCTTACTTATTGTGGCAGAAATAGTGACTGTACTTTCTTTATGTTATCTATATTATGTCTGTCTGCCATAACCTCTTAATAATGACTCTGTCTACTGTGAGCTTATAAACAAATTTTAGCAAACGTGGTGTGGCTTGCGCACAAGCCAGGCCAAGGAAGTGAAAAAATGTTTCTGCAGTAAAAACGAAGAGTGGTCATTCACATTGTAGAAGGCTTTAAAGCACGGCAGGCAGCTTCACTGCATAGCAGAAACTTTTATTGCATGGCAGACGGTTTTACTGCACGATAGAAAGACTTGCTGCACAACAGAAAAGTTAATCCTACGATAGAAATTGGGGAAAAGTTCCTGCGGCAGGAACAAAGGATAAGCCCACTTCGCAGCATCTTCCCTTGGACTTGGACTCAATGTTTGCGCACAAGCCGGCCCAAGTTGAGTTCCAGTTGGACCGGTCTCAACTTCTTTACTCAGAATACTTGGGCCTACTACCGTGGCAAGCAACCCAGCCCAACACACAACAAAAAAGGCTCCTACACTGTGTTTTACCACAAAATTCAGCTACGCTACTGTTCTGCTGTAATGTTGCTGTATTCTACCACATAATTCTGCTACAGTACTATCCTGCTGTAACGTTGCTGTATTTTGCCACAGAATTCTGCTATGGGACTGCTACTTTTTGGATACTTTCTTAAGAGTATAGCTTGGAAGGCTAAGAACATCTACATGTCTTGCTTTGGTAAGGACTTGGAAATAGGTTTGCGAGGCAGAAATTTCTCATTCTCCCCATCTTGATCCCAACTCCCTAGCGGAGTCGCCATTTTAATGTAGCGGCATTTTCATTGTGCGTTGGGCTGGGCTGCTTCCCACCGTACTAGGCCCAAGTATTCTTAGTAAGGAAGTTGAGATCGATCCAACTGCAACTCAATTTGGTCCGGCTTGTATGCAAATGTTGAGTCCAAGTCTAAAGGAAGAAGCTGCAAAGTAGGCTTATCCTCTGTTTCTGCCGCAGAAGGAACCTTTCTCCAATTTCTGCCGCAAGATTGACTCTTCTGTTTCTGCCGCAAGATTGACTTTTTTGTTTTTGTCACTGCCAGTTTCTGTTGCAGGATTGACATTTTTGCCGTAGAAGGAACTTTTCTCCAGTTTTTGCCGCAAGATTGACTTTTTTGCTGTGCAGCAAAACTTTCCGCCATGTAGTAAAACCGTCTGCCGTGCAGTAAAACTTTCTGCTATGCAGTGAAGCTGTCTGCTGTGCAATAAAGCTTTCTGCTGTGTAGTAAAGCTTCCTGCCATAAAGCCTTTTATATGCAATAAAGCTGTCTACTGTGCATTAATGCTTTCTGCTGTGCTTTAAAGTTGTTAGCTGTGCTTTAAAGCTGTCTGCTGTGCTTTGAAGCCTTCTGCCGTGTGAATGATTACTCTTCATTTTTACTGCAAAAATACTTTTCTACTTCCTACACATAAACAAATCTAAAACCCAAAGAAAATACCCATCAAACAAATGTTAGTTTAAATGGGTTAGCATATTCTTAAACATGTACACATATTCGTAAATAAAGATATATGTATATATATATATACTTATGGTAGGATAATGATTAGTTTGTGTCAATAGTAAAACACGTAATAACAATTAAAGAAGAAAGCTTCGGCAGGAAAAGGTTTAGCTTATATAATAGCTAACACGGTAAATATAATGAAAATGTGCTATGACAGAATAACTAGTACAGCAAGTAAAGACACCACGGCAGAACAACTGATGCAGCAGACGTGATAAAAACGTGCTACAGCAGGATGACTAAATACAGCAGATATAAGTTATAATGAGAGAAAATCAAATATATTTGCAATCAAAATCAAGTATCGAATCTGCGCATAAAATAAGTAAACCAAGAAGGAATCCAAACTCCAACTTGAACAACCTTATCATAGGCTTCTGCCATAAAAGCTGTGCATTTTGGAGAATAGGCCTAAATGACTACTAGCTATTACTTTTGGGGGTTTTAAAGAGTGGGCTTGCTAAGAGGGAGGGAAAAGATGATCTATTGATGCATGCCCCTATTCTTGCCACGTTTTCTCTCTTCTTTTTCTTTCTTTATGTTCCCCTTTTTTTTTACTCTTAGTTTCTAACTACTATCTTGCCGTGGGTTGTTTTTCTCACTTGGGTCTTTTCCCTTTTTCTGGGTTCCTCTCTCTAGGTATTTACTACTCTCTTATCATGAGTTTTTTTCCTTAGGTGCTTTTCTCTTTTTTGATCTCTCCTTTGGTGTTTTTCTTCTTCCCCTATTTTTCACTCTTTCTCCTGTTTTTTCCTTTACCTCAGTCCCCTTTTTTCTGTTGTGGTTACATTCCTTTTATAGCAAACTGATTCAGATTTCTCCCTTTTACCCTTAGGGCTTCACCAGCTGTTTTTGGTTTGTTGTGGGCATCCTTTCAAGATTACCCACTCACCCATTGGTTGCCCCTACCATTGCTCATTACATGTTTGCTGCAATGCTACTCATTTCACAACAAAATTTCCTTCTGTTTGTTCTTGCTGTATACCTCTACCTTTAGGTTCAAAGATAAGGATTGGGCTGCCTCACTACTTAGCTCTATGACATGCATTAGATGGTCTCAACCATTCATTACTTCTTTTGGGTAAGATACCATCCCAGCAAGATATATTCCCAAAAGAAGTTATGGCAGGAAACCAAATATAGACCCCCTTTTCCCCTCACCACCAAACCACGCCCTCTGAATCCCTTTAACCGTGGGCCCACCTCCCTTGTATTGGCTGGGTACAGGTTGGTGGTGCTCTGGCCCTTCTGTTTTTGTCTTTTTTCATTCCCACACCGTTCTTGCCGCAGCAGATTAGTTCTGTTTCATCTTGCTGTATGTCTCTGTCTTATTTCTTCACACGTTTCCTGCTGTGTTTGTCATTTTCTTTAGCTTAGCTTTTCTTTCCTTCACGCGTTTCCTACTGCTAACACTTCCTGCCGTTCCTTGTTTCTTTTCATCGGGCTTCTTCATATCAGTTTTCACGCCTATATTTTTTATACAAAAGGATTTGGGTCTTTGTGGGCCAAATAATGTTGACTGGATCAAAAGGGTCTTGGGCCCAATTTATCTTTATCTGCTGAAGCCATTCTGCCAAAGAACTGTATTCTGCAGCAGATCTGTATTCTGTGGTAGATTTGTATTTTGCTGCAAATTTGCGGGCCAAATAATGTTGACTGGATCAAAAGAGTCTTGGGCCCAATTTATCTTCATCTACCGAAGCCATTCTGCCAGAGAACTGTATTCTGCAGTAAAGCTGTATTCTGCGGCAGATTTGTATTCTGTAGCAGATTTGTATTTTGCTGTAGATGGCTTGCATTTGCACTTCTTTCTTTGGACCTTTCTTACTCTTCGGTCCTCTTGGTGGGTCTTTGGGCCTTGCTTCTCATTGAGCTTTCTTCCTCATGGGCCTTTGGGTACAGGTTTTCAAAAAATGGGCATCAACACTACTTTCCCTACAAACCTTGTAACTAGGACTAGTTCAAGCTTTGTAACTATTAACCTCTACTCTTGAGATCTTGTATTTACTACTACTACTGTAAGTGTTTTGTTCTACTTTTCTCCTTAACCAAACAAAAGTATTTTTTTACTCCTCCCACTTTTCTACCCTTCCAACCAAACACACACAAGGAAAAATTAAATCTTTTTTGTTCTCTTATTTTTCCATTCCCCCACTAATTTTCTATCTTCCTATTATTTCACTCAAATAACAATTCATTTTCTTGAGGTTTGAGAAAATCAATACACAAGTACTTGTGTATTGATTAGAGACTAACCATTTGTTGTCTCCACTTTTCAAGGGGAGAGTTTGGGCCCACATGTGAGGAGGGGTTAAATTATGTGTAAATTATTAAACTCACACACACACACACACACACACACACACACACACACACACATATATATATATATATTTAACTATTTAAGTTTTTATTTTTATTTTTTGGGAGTGTAATTTATGACTTGAGCAATCAAACACCCTAATTCTTGAGAAGCTTCCGGAATATTTCAATTTAAATGCAAAACATTCTGGAACATTTGTAGATGGTATTACTATTTACTAGGCTTATTGTTAATCAGTTTCTTTCAGTAGCTTGATATCTTTGTTGACTTAGATTCTCCAATGCCTTCGCTAACAAATTGATGCAAGTCCTTTCGATTTGCCCTCCAAAATATAGCAAGTACAAAATTTAGAAACTTATTGTGTTGTTTACTTTAAATTTACAGGCAGCCACCAAAGACAAAGAGTGCATTAGGCATTGTTTGGTTGCCAATGAAATATGTGAAAGCCATGACAGTATTGGAGATATCCATGGATGTACTGAAGATCAAACATATTCAAACCATGAGGAAGAAGAAGCTCCAACGGCTAGTTTCATCAAAACGGTGTCGTGTATAAGATTGGGAAAACATAAAGGAAAGCAAAAAAAAAAAAAAAAAAAAACGTCACCGTTTCTTATTAAAAGGAAATGGTGCCGTTTTATGTTGCAGCTAATTTATCATTTAAAGAGAACGGTACCGTTTCAAGTGAGAGTGTAAGGTTATTAAACAGTTAGTCTGTTAGCAATTTGTTAGACTTGAGAGTGCACGTGTGTGAATTTGTTAGAGCACGTGTGAGTCGGTTATTGATCTTTCTGGTGCTTCTTCTCTCCCACTGTAATAGTATAAATATAGGTTGGGGACTCCATTGATATTTGTACTGTATATTGTATTCAATGAAATACACTTGAAGAATATTTTCAGAAGTTTTTCTCTCTGTTTTTCTTTCTCTTCTCTGTTCTCTCGTTCTTAGATTCTCTGTGATAGAATCCATAGTTTTGAGAAAAGCTTTCATGGTATCAGAGCATTGAATCCTCTTTCAATGGCTTCTGCTCCTTCTAGTTCGTCTTCTTCAGCATCTACTTCAACTACTCAGCCTGCTATGGCTACTGTAAGTTTACCAATGAATACTTCACTGTTGTTGTTATCAAACATGTCATCCATAATGACTGTGAAGCTCGATTATGGAAACTATATAGTATGGAAACATCAGATCAAGGTAATTCTCGATACCTATTCGATGATAGATGTTCTTGATGATTCAATCATTGTTCCAGATAGGTTTCTTAAAGATTCATGTGAAAATTATACTGTTGAGGTTAATCCAGCTTTCATAGCTTGGAAGAATCGTGAACAAGCAATGTTCACCTTCTTGAATTCCACTCTTTCTCCTGCAATTCTTGCTATTACAGTGGGGCAGAAATCTGCTAGAGGAGTGTGGAAGGTGTTGGAGAAAAGATTTGCATTTGTCTCAAGGTCTCATGTGATGAGTCTAAGAAATGAGTTGAATGCAATTAAGAAAGGTGTTGATTCTACTGATGGATTTTTCCAGAAAATTAAGCAAGCAAGAGATAGATTGGCTGTTGTTTCTGTGTTTGTGGATGATGAAGAACTCCTTCACATCATTCTTGATGGTCTTCCCTCTGAATATGATTCTTTTAGTTCAGCAACTAGAACTAGAAGTGATGTACTGTCAGTTGAGGAGTTGAATGTTTTGCTTAATGTTGAAGAAAGAGTAATTAAAAAGAGATCTAATACAGTTGATTCAGCTTCTATGGCTATGGCTGCAAAGTTTCATTCTCAAGTTTTTCAACAAGGAAGAAGAGGTAGGAATAACAATCAGTGAGGAAGAGGTCGAGGTAATAATCATAATTCTAGAGGTTCTTACTACGGTAGTGGTGGTTATTCTAATTCTAATCAGTTCCAGAATTTCAACTCAAGCAATTTCAATCCAGGAAATTCAGGATTTTCTCCTCAATTTCAGAATTTTAATTAGTCTAAGCAATCATTAAACCAGAATTCAGGTCAATCAAGCAAACCTATCTGTCAGTTCTGTGGCAAGAATGGTCACTCAGCCCTTGATTGTTGCCATAGAATGGATTTCACATATCAAGGGAGACATCCACCTGCAAAACTTGCTTCTGTGGTGGCTAATGCTACTCAAGTTCAAGCTTCTAATGCCTGGCTCACTGACACAGGCTGCTCAGATCATGTGACTCCCAACCTGTCACAACTCTCTCTTATGCAGCAACCAATTCAAGGATCAGAGACTGTCACAGTTGGCAATGGTCAAGAATTGCCAGTCACTTATATTGGCAATGGTGAGCTTCAAACCTTATCTCATAACTTTAGACTTGATAACATTTTAAGGGTGCCTAACCTTTCCTCAAACCTCCTTTCTGTTCATAAACTTTGCCTTCAAAATAATGCTTTTTGTTATTTTGATGCACATAAGTTCTTAATTTAGGATTTACCCACAGGGAAGATCCTCTACGCAAGATTGAGTAAAGATGGAGTTTACCCTATTCCATCTAATCCTAATATGTCTTCAACTTCCTGCTTCAATTTTGTTCAGAATCCTGCTTTTGTCACTATCAAACCACATCACATCCTACTATGGCATCACAGACTTGGACATCCAAGCTGTAAGATTTTACTTTCTGCTTTGAAAACTGTATTTTCTTCTATTTCCTTATCTTAGATTGATGATGTATGTTCATCTTGTGAATACTGTATAAGTGCCAAAATGCACAGGTTTCATTTGAATGAAACACCTCTTGTTTCTACCTCACTGCTTGAACTTGTACACAATGATGTTTGGGGTCCTTCTCCACTCACTTCTTTACTTGGTTTCAATTACTATGTAATTTTTGTTGATGATTACTCCTGTTTTACCTGGGTATTCCTTCTCAAACATAAAAGTGAGGTCCTAACTGTTTTCAAACACTTTAAATCCATGGTTGAGAATCAGTTCAGTTCTAAGCTTAAGATTCTAAGAACTGATAATGGTTCTGAGTATATTAACCATGAGTTTAAGTCCTTTTGTTCCACTTTTGGCATTCTCCACCAATCTTCCTGCCCACATACTCTTGAGCAAAATGGTGTTTTAGAGAGAAAGCATAGGCACATAGTTGAAACTGGTCTTACTCTTCTATACCAGTCTCATCTTCCTCTTAATTATTGGTCCTATGCATTCTCTGCTGCAAATTACCTTATCAATAGAATGCCTTCTTCAGTGTTAGCATTTCATTCACCTTGGGAGAAGGTTTATTCCAAATCACCATCTATTCATGCTCTTAAAACCTTTGGCTGTGCCTACTACCCATATCTTAGACCCTTTAACCAAAATAAGTTACAGCCCAGATCTAAGCCTTGTGTGTTTTTAGGCTATCCTCCACTCTTTAAGGGTTATATATGCCTTGATCCAACTTCTAACAAAATCTACATTGCTTGCCATGTTGTGTTAATGAGTCCCTCTTCCCTTTTGCTCATGATTCCAATCTCACTGATCCTCATATTCCTTTCTCATCATCTCTCTTTAATTGGTTTTCTCCACTTTCACACCCCATTAATAAATCTATTCCTAATTCCACTACTGAGTCTACTACTACCTCCACACCTCCTGATCTCACAGCTTCTCTTATTCCTTCTTTCCTTTCTCCAACAATTCCTATTCCTGTTGTTCCTTCACCTTTGGCTGTCCCTTAATCTGTTCCTATTCCTGTCAGTTCATCATCTTCCTCCCAAAACACTTCTAGTGTGCCTAATTCCACTACCATTGTTCCTACCTCCACCAATTCTCACCCAATGCTCACAAGGTCAAAGCATGGCATCTATAAGCCTAGAGTTATGCAGGTATAGGCTGACTACACCATCACAGAACCCCCTTCTTTCACTGTTGCTTCTAAACACCCTCAATGGGTAGTTGCTATGGATGCTGAATTTCAATCCTTAAAGAAGCAAAATACATAGTCTCTGGTTCCTCTTCCTCCTCATAAAAATGTGGTCACTTGCAAATGGGTTTATAAGTTGAAAAGGCACAGTGATGGCTCCATAGCAAGATATAAAGCCAAGTTAGTTGCAAGGGGTATCTTCAACAATATGGCATGGATTATGATGAGACTGTTAGCCCTGTGGTGAAGCCTGCTATTGTGAGGATTCTTCTAGCTTTGGCTGTGCAATTTGGCTGGGAATTGAGGCAGTTAGATGTCAGTAATGCATTTTTGCATGGGGTTCTCAAAGAGGAAGTCTATTTAGCTCAGCCTCAAGGCTATATTGATCCTGCCTTTCCTAAGCATGTTTGTCTTCTTCACAAGGCAGATTTACTTCTCAATTGTTGCATATTGGCTTCTGTGCTTCTACTGCAGATAGCAATCTCTTCATTCTTAGGCATGACTCTTCCATTGTCTTTCTATTGCTATATGTGGATGATATAATTATCACTGGCAACAAATCTAGCTTTGTCTCTTCTGTGATCAAGCTATTGGGGGCTGACTTTGATCTCAAAGATCTTGGCTTACTTCATTATTTTCTTGGCTTGCAAATTGATTACACACCTTCTGGGTTGTTTGTTCATTAGGCAAAATATGCCTCTGATCTCATTAAGAAGTTTGGCATGATTGATTGTAAGCCATGTAAAACTCCTTCCTTACCTAACTCTCATCTTCTCCCTAATGATGGTCCATTATTATTTGACCCTACATCCTATAGAAGTTTGGTTGGTGCCTTACAGTATCTCACATTTATAAGACCAAACCTATCTTTTACTGTTCAACAAGCTTGTCAACATATGAGTACTCCCACTCAGACTCATCTTCAAGTAGCCAAACGTATTATTAGATATATTCAAGGCACCTTACATTTTGGAATTGCCTTCACTCCTGGTCCTATTTCTTTATCTACTTATAGTGACTCTAATTGGGCTGGAGACCCTGTGGATAGGCATTCTATTACTGGTATGGTGCTCTTCTTTGGCAATTCTCCCATATCCTGGTCTGCCAAGAAACAGGGCACTGTTTCTCGTTCTTCAACTGAGGCTGAATACCGTGCCTTGGCTTCCACTACTGCTGAATTGTATTGGATCAGAATGCTTCTTCGAGATTTTGGTCTTTTTCCTCCTCATCCTCCTCTTCTCTGGTGTGATAATGTTAGTGCTCTCGCTATTGCCACAAATCCTATATTTCATGCCCGTACCAAACACATCGAGGTTGACTACCATTTTGTTCGTGAGAAGGTCCTCAGGCGTGATGTGATGCTTAAGTTCATCTCCACCCATGATCAGTTAGCTGATCTGTTTACTAAAGGAATTCCTTCTCCACGGTTCAATTGGCTTACCTCCAAACTTATGTGGAAATTCCCCATTCGTTTGAGGGGGGATGAAAGCCATGGCAGTACTGGAGATAGCCATGGATGTATTGAAGATCAAACATATTCAAACCATGAGGAAGAAGAAGCTCCAACGGCTAGTTTCATCAAAACGGTGTTGTGTATAAGATTGGGAAAACACAAAGGAAAGCAAAAACAAAATGTCACCATTTCTCATTAAAAGGAAACGATGCCGTTTTATGTTGCAGCTATTTATCATTTAAAGAGAACGGTGCCGTTTCAAGTGAGAGTGTAAGGTTATCAAACAGTTAGTCTGTTAGCAGTTTGTTAGACTTGAGAGTGCACGTGTGTGAATCTGTTAGAGCACGTGTGAGGCGGTTATTGATCTTTCTGGTGCTTCTTCTCTCCCACTGTAATAGTATAAATATAGGTTGGGGACTCCATTGATATTTGTACCGTATATTGTATTCAATGAAATATACTTGAAGAATTTTTTCAGAAGTTTTTCTCTCTATTTTTCTTTCTCTTCTCTGTTCTCTTGTTCTCAGATTCTCTGTGATAGAATCCATAGTTTCGAGAAAAGTTTTCAATATGGAGTCTGTTCTTTGGTATTGGAAAAACAAGAAAATTCACATACATAATAGTTGAGTTGGAGTTGGATGTGACTGCTTTTCATTTATTAGTTGATTATTTCATTTCATGATAAGCCATAAAGATCGACTGGGACTCAGTGTGATTTGCACTATCCTCAAATATGGGTGAAGCTTTTTCAATAGCTCTATCTAATAGTAAATAGTTGTTTCTTTCCATTCCCCTCAAGGTCATCAACATTGCATTATCATGTGTCAGAACAATTGATGCCGTATCTGCTGCTATCAGCGACACCAGTAAATGTTCGGAGAATGATCTTGCAGATTCGTGAGCGGTTAAAATTTGTTGGTGTTTCAAATTCTCGTGCATTACAACACAGCAAAATCAAAGGAAAGGTGTTGTCACTTAAAGACAGCACAGAGGCTTCAATTCAAGTCTCCGATTCAAGAATGTATTGCCCTGTTGTAATCTGGAGAATCTTTTACACTCATTTTATAAGTTTTTATTTATTTATTTGTTGCTATCCACAGTTGCTGGTACTTTAATGCTACATAGCAACATGGAAAAATAATCTTGTAATTATGTTTTACTTTTTAAAACTTGTCTGTATGTTGTAGGGTTGGGAAACATGTAGGGGAGTTTGAATCTGTTTTTTTGTCTGATCTTGGAGGTGGAAAATTGCCTTTTAAGGAACCGTATTTTGGTTTAGAAGGTGAGTTTTGTAATGTGATGCAGTGTGAAGTCCTGTTTAACCTGTAAAAAATTTATGCTGGGCTACTGATTAAAGTATCTTTTCTTGTTCTTTGTGCCGGTGAATTGTGGATGAACTTGGATGGTGATATATCTCCTGTTTGTTTGAACATTTTGCCATTGTCTTCCTCTTCGACGCAGTAATATTTTGGCCATATTCCTCCCGCGTATTGTACCAGTCAAAACTTCGTCTAAATGACTGAATGGTACGGTTGAAATATTTTTGAATGCAGCTCAGCTTCTTTACAGATTCTTCCTGCTAACTTCCTTATACTATCCACTGTAAGGCATGGTCCTTTTGGAAGTGAGAAGAGTAATACTCAATGGGATAAATAATTGGGATTTTATGTCAATCATCAGATTGAGAGGTTGACAAATCAAGGAGTCCTTTGAGGAATTGACGCATTGCTTGGCTGCCCTTTGCACCTTCCTTCCTCAAATTTTAGAACCAAAAAATGATTTTTTTTTTTTTTTTTTTAGCGTCATCTATTTAGAATACTCTTCTTCAGAGATTCAATTGCTCAAGGAATCAAATATCGTATAATTCATAAAAGTTTATGGAAGGGTTTAAAAGCCTAAAAATAATTGGCTGAAGCCATTGAAGCTATTCTTGAAGTCTTGAATTTTCATATCTTTCTTTTTTATACCTCAACAAAATTTATTTGTTAAAGGAAGACTTGCCAAATTGAAACATTTGTTTTACATAAAATCGCCTATACAAGAAGTAGAGCGTGTGCTAAGTCTCTCTAGGGTAGTAACTTCAACCCTGGAAAAAGTACGTCCTAGATGATAATGTCAAAGGCTTGCAATTTCTGGCTAGGGTGACAGACCTTGACAAATCTAGGTACCATGTAAAGCAGATTTTTTTTTTTTTTTTTTTTTTAATATAAACAACTACAACAACAACAAAGCCCAAGTCTTAAATATTTTGGGGTTCGGCGATGGATTATCCACAGATTAGTTAGGGTTTGTCACTTGTATTTTTTTTCTTATCATTCTATTCTATTCAAAGTCATACCCTCTGTTATTTCCATAATTGACATGTCATTTTATACTTATTTTAGACAATTTTTGGTATTCACTTACTTTTCTCTGCTCCCTCAACTTGAAAGAATTATTTTTAATATAGCTTTATATATTTTCCAAAAACAAGAAGATTATGTAAGTACCTTTTCATGCTTGGAAGGTTAATATTGCAAGCGAAGGCTGAGTAAATGCTTTGGAACAAATCCAATTTCCAACTTTTATAATTAACTTTCTGCCAGTACTAGAAAGAGAGAGATATATATATATATATATATACTCAATGTACTAGAAAGAATAGATGTAGTGATGAATAAAATATTGAGTATTGAGGTATTTTGGCCTTCTTTTTCTATTCTCATTTCATTTCTCTTTGGTATTTTGTCACTATTTGTTCACAAAGGAATTTTAAAAAAATTTGAATTTGAAAAGGAACTTTTTAAATTCAAGAGCTAAAATAGATACTGAACCAAAATCTTGGGACCAAATGTATATTTTTGTGTTTTATGTTTTTCTTCTTGTTCTTGGACATGGCAATTAAGGTTTTAGAAGCAAGTTTGAGAGGCTTTGGAAGAGTGAAACTTTGGAGGAAAGAAAAAAGGGTATCAAAACTCTTTGTTTGTTACCCTCAGCATTTTTTTTTGTCTGGAAGGTACTGCAATAGTATACATAGCCGCATTTGTGCCTTCAAATGAGCTTTTCTCATACAAGGTGTTGAATTCATAGTCTAGTATATTTATCAATCCATATGCTACCTATCTGTTACAGGATTTGGATGTATTATTGTACTCATCTTTTATGTGACCTAGCTGCATGACTCTAGTGCACTGAAATTGAAACATCAGCTTTGCTTGTTTGCAACATGGGTGAATAATGCAGGTTTGACAAATATGTTATTATTAAGTCCTGTACTTCTTAAAATTTTGAGAAAGGGTTGGGGGGAGGAGGAGTTGGTATTGTTTGAGGTGTTCAATTGTGCTTTAATAAATTTAGACATATGATAGGCAACTTCATCATTCTCTTTTGAAGAGCTTCTGTTGCATTTTTTTTTTTGTTTTCTGTTTTTGGGGTGTTATTAGTTATGATTGTCCTCTACTTAGAACCTTTCATTCCTTTACCATCATTTTTTAATAATTGATGAGGATTGGTCAATTACTTAAGTTCATGTATTTTCTGTAACTTGATCCAAATTAATTTATTCACAAAAAAGAAAAAAAGCAAGAAGAATTTTTTAATATTAATTTCGTTATATAAGGGAATTCTTCCTTGCTAATAGAACTTTGAATTTGACCTCAATTTTATAAATTTAATGCTCCCAATCTGCATATGAAATTGCTATTTTTAAATTTTAATTATTCAATGTAGCTTTTGATATTTTTAGTTTGATCTTGATTGATAACTTCTATTTGTTATTGTGATTTGGTTTGGGTTTTATATTCTTGTAGCCTGTCAATACTGCTGGGTTTGCCTAGTGCATTGATATTTTTTTGGCTTGTGCAAAACCAGTACTTCTCTGGAGCTGGTTGGAAGTCTTTGACAGAGAAGCAAACACAAATTGGATACAGGAACTGGTAAAGTCATTAAGTTTATAAGTTTTGCCTTTATGTTTGGATGGACAGATTATTCACATTAATTGTAGTTTGTTACACTCCTGCTGCCACATGAAGCTCAATGCCTTCTGTACACAAGTAGAGGGAAGAGTTGCTTGTACAAGTCAAGCTACAAAAGAGGATACTGTTTGCAAGCTATTGAAGCGTTTGGGGAACCTTGTGTTTGTGACTATGTTCTCGTGCTCTTGACAATGTTTACTCTAGGGTCAGTTTTATTAGTGATGAGTTGCAAATGTGGCTTAAATTCTCTGAGTAGTGCTTAACTGAAATTTTGTATAGGCTCGGCCGGGCCTAAATAGCCAATGGTTAATGTTTTTCCTTTTTGAAGCCTCCATGTGTGATTTTTAGCATGCCAATTTTTTTCCACTGCCTGTATGATTTAGAAACTAATATAATACAACCAAATACCAACAGTTCATGTGAGTTAACTCTTAAAAAAATAAAAAGAAAATACACAATCCACATGCAGCTAAAAAGAACAAACGCAATACTTTTCAATTAATAATTGGAGGGAAAATTAAAATACTACACAAAATTTTTATAAATATAATTAAAGTAATTTTCTGAATTTTTTATTATTAATTTTTTTTTTTATATTGTATAAAATGAAACAAATTACAATGAAGTATATCATGTGGCAACATTCCAAGGGTTATCGAAGAAAGAAAAAAAAGTTGTTCAAAATTTTAAGCTATGATATGAGATCTAATATATATAAAAAAATATTAACTTCCCATCTGTTATATGAATTATGCTTATATTTATATCTCAAATGTTCAATGAGTTTTATTTTGTGTAAATATATTTCAAAAATTTAACAAAACATATCATTATATACCTTTCCATGACATTATTTCATTTTCAGTTATTAAAGTCAATTAAATATAATAAAAAATCTAAATTGAGTTTGAGAAATATATTTGTCAGCACTTTTCAAAGGATCATGAAATGAAGAAAAAAATTTCCCAAAATTACATAGTTTTCATTCATATATTTGTAAATAAATAAATAAACATATCCCATGCAAGACAATGACCTTCTCCGGGGGTGGGGGGGGGGTCCCCTCCCCTTTTTTCTTTTTCTTTTTAAAGAAAGATGCAAGGAAATGACCTGTAACTAGTTAATACAATAAAGTTGAATTCCCTCTGTAAATACCCAAAAAATAAAGGTCTAAGCTCATTTAGATCAATGATACCTTATCCCTCAAATCAAGCCCAAACAATATAATTTTTAAGAGAGTGGGTAACTAACTCAAGTACAATACAAGGTTAAGTCCAAGTCTAGGATTGAAGAATCTTAAGTAGTAGATAAGCACAAATGGAACATCAATTAGGGGTAATATTCTCTTCAGGCAAATCCAAGGATCAACTTCTTGTGTGTAAATTTAGCTCTAGTTCTTTACAGGGTAATCTTGAATTCTCCCCACTGTTCTCTTGTTATTTAGAAATTGTTTATCCCCTTTTTCTAAGGGGTTTCCTTCCTTTTATATCCCTTTACCATGCATTCCAACCCTCCACCTATATGTCTCAGGGCATTTCTTAGGATACTTGTCCCATCAAGACCCTTCTGAAGATGGCAGAAAGAGTTGCTAGCTGTGAAGTTATTGTTCATAGGTCATTTTCATATTAATGCAGTTGATAAAGTTGGTGTAGGGTATTGAATGCGGAGGTGAGAGGTATATCCTTTAGGAAACTTCCTCCCACCATTCTTGCCCCCCGTCACTATCTCTTCTCATTTCCTTGGGCCTTTAAGAGATATCAACTGTCCTAATTCTCTTACTCTCCTCAAGTAGGCAGAGTCCTCAAAGTTTGCTTACCCTAATTCCTTAAATAAAGCTCCATCAAAATTAATTTTGAGGGAGGAAGCCAAAGGTGGAGACCAAGCAAGTAGAAACCTGAACGTGAGAGGATCTAGTATAGCTTGAGAAGTAGCAAGTTGAACTCAGTAGAAATCCTGCAGAGCTTGGTTGGCTTGAAAGAGAACCTGATCCAAGGGAAGAGGATTTGTAATTCTTCTAGCCTGATTTTTGTGAAACCAAATGGTCCAAAAAATCATGGAGAAAGCTTATCATTATAAAAATTAAAAAAAAAAAGGTACATGAGTTCTATTCCTTTATTATTATTATCAACCATATATATATTGGTAATTTTTTTTATAAAAAAAAAAAATCAAAAATAGAAATGTCAAACTTTTTTTTTCTTCAGTATTTTAAAAATTGTTCTTAAAAAATTAAAAGTAAGAACCAAACACGTATAATGTAAAAATTATTATTTGAATACTAGTTTCAATTTCAATTTTTTGAAAATTGTTTTCATATTATTTTGAAAATAAAAATAAAAATCCTCCTACCAATTAGGTGTTTATCCATTCGCCATGACTGATTTTTATTTTTTACTCAACAAATCTTAACAGATATAATAATAATAATAATAATAATATTAATAATAAGGGTAAATTCTATTCACACCTCTTGAGATTTGGACTAATGCCAACTAGGACAAAACTTTTCAAAATTAACCAATTTGATCCCTAAATCTAATTTAGTTCCTAAAACTATTGAGAAAAAATAACTAAGTTGGCTTTAGGGACCATATTAACTAGTTTTGAAAAGTCTTGGATTTGTTTAGTATTAGTCTAAACTTTAGAGCATGTTAGTGAAATTTACCCAAATAATAATAATAATAATAATATGCAGATAAATGATAAGAAAATTATCTTTTTAAAAATAAGGTAAAATTGAACGCTAAAACGTGGAGCTCAAGTCATTTTTTAAATCCCTCCTATCTAGTTGCCTAAAAAACACAAAATTGAGAAAAGCCTCCAAATTCACAACATTTCGAAATCAAGGCATGCAGGAGCTAGTCCATTAGAAATTAGCGACTGCAAATTGAAAGGAAAACAAAGAGAAAGAAAGAAAGAAAACCATGTTGCGTTGCGTCAAATGCCCCATAAGAAACCAGAGAAACCCAATTATTCATGAAGTTTTTTCCTCCATCGGAATTAGAATTAAAACCCTACAACTTTTAAACCCTTCCAAAACCCTAACAACTTTATCAAACCCAAATGTTCTCACCTCGTCAAACCGTTATGTTGTTCAAAATGATGATCAAATGGGTCTTCTTGGTCCCACAGAGCTCTACAATCAAACCCCAAGTGCAACAATATTAAACCCTACTAAAACCCTAAAAACTTCATCAAACCCTGATGTTCACAGTGATGATCAATTGGGTCTTCTTGGTCCCCCAGAGCTCTATAACCAAACCCCAACCCCCCAACCAGAACCTAAGGCTGGTGACCCATTCATGGACCTCATGGTTTCCGATTACAACAAAGCCTATCACCAAACACCCCCAAGGGGCTACACCGAGAACCTCTCACCCACCTTCCTCTCCTCTGGCAATCCTTGCCTCGATTTTTTCTTCCATGTCGTGCCCAATACGCCGCCTGAGACCTTGAAACAGAGACTTGAACTGGCCTGGGCACACAATCCCCTCACCACCCTTAAGCTCATCTGTAATCTCCGAGGAGTACGTGGCACCGGCAAGTCTGACAAAGAAGGTTTCTACACAGCAGCGCTTTTTCTCCACATGAACCACCCTAAAACCCTAGTCCACAACCTGGAGTCTTTTGCTAATTTCGGCTACTTCAAAGACTTGCCAGAGATTCTTTACCGACTTCTACAAGGCCCTGATATTCGTAAGAAGCAAAAGGACGAGCATGATTGTAACAAAAAATACAGTGTGAAGCCAATTTTTGTCGCCAAGGAAATTACGCAGGGGCTGAGGGGAAGGAAGCGCTTGGCTATGGCTAACAATGCCCTTGAGAGATATAATCGTGACATGGGTTTTCGTTCATTGCACAACAGCGTATCAGACTTGTTTGCCAAGTATTTAAAGGCTGACATGGAGTTCCTAAACTCAGGGCAGTTAAACAAGATCAGTCTTGCAGCCAAATGGTGCCCTTCAATTGATTGCTCGTTCGATAGGTCTCTCTTGCTTTGCGAGAGTATTGCAAGGAGGGTTTTTCCCGTGGAGTCGTACTCGGAATACCAAGGCGTTGTAGAGGCACATTATGCATATAGGGTGCGTGACAGGTTAAGGAAGGAAGTTTTGGTACCACTTAGGAAGGTGTTGGAGTTGCCTGAGTTGTACATGAGTGACAAACGTTGGAATGAGCTTCCATACAATAGAGTTGCTTCGGTGGCCATGAGGCTTTACATGAAAAGGTTCCTTAAGTATGATGCAAAGCGATTTAAGAAGTATTTAGAAGATGTTAAATGTGGGAAATCAACAATCTCTGCGGGGGCATTGCTTCCCCATGAGATCATTGAGTCTGCGATAGAGGGAACAGAAGCTGAGGCTGAAGTTGCAGACCTTCAATGGAAGAGGATGGTGGAGGATTTGTTAAAGGAAGGCAAGTTGAGGAACTGCTTCGCCGTTTGTGATGTCTCTGGGAGCATGTGGGGCACCCCTTTCAACGTGTCTGTTGCATTGGGGTTGTTGGTTTCGGAACTGAGTGAAGAGCCGTGGAAAGGCAAGGTTATTACGTTTAGTGAGAAACCTCAGCTTCATATAATTAAAGGCGATGATCTTAAATCGAAGATGAGGTTTTCGCAGGAGGTAAACTTTATGAACACCGATTTTCAGAAGGTGTTTGATCATATATTGCAAGTGGCTGTGGATGGGAACTTGAAGGAGGACCAGATGATTAAGAGGGTGTTTGCGTTTAGTGATATGGAGTTTGATCAAGCTTCGAAGAGTGATTGGGAGACGGACTATGAAGTGATACAAAGGAAGTTTAGGGAGAAAGGATATGGGTCTGTAGTGCCAGAAATTGTGTTCTGGAATCTGAGGAACTCTCAGTCCACGCCGGTTGTTTCCATGCAGAAGGGGGTGGCAATGGTGAGCGGGTTTTCAAAGAATATGATGAAGTTGTTCTTGAATAATGATGGGGAAATCTTGAACACCGAGTTTATAATGGAAATGGCCATCTCTGGTGAGGAGTATCAGAAACTTGCTGTGGTGGATTGATTATCTTTGCATAGTATTGAGTAAGTTTTATTTTTGAGGTAGAACTTAATTAGAGTTTCTTAGCTACACTACATTAGATTCTCAATTAAATTTAAATATATATATATATATATATATAATTGTATAAAATTTAATTTTCTATGGAAAAGATAATGCTATTTCTACTTTGTTGATCAATGTAACTATGTGCTTATATTTAATTGGAAGAGTTAAGAAACTACACGTAAAGAACTATACCAAAATTGTGTCCTTTGTGGTTTTCTTGACTCGAGCTATGCTTTGGTATTTTTCTCTTTTTGCGCTTTGTCCCAGAACCCCAAAAAAAAAAAAAAAAAAAAAAAAAAAACTGTGCATTTATGTTATTGGGTTGATTATCAAAACAAAAGAAACAAAACTGAAAATTTAGGATATAATATATGTGAGACCAGAAAAATTTGGGTTCATCCTTCTCTTTGGATAATTGAAGATTATGTTGACATATGCGGGAAGTAAGGTAGTAAAACATAAATTTTGTGAGAATGAGAAGAGAAAGTCACAGAAAGAACAAATTTTTTTGCTGCAGAATTGTTATTGATAAGGAGCGATGGATTACAAATTTGTTTTCTATTTCTTTGATGCAGAGCTGCTGCTCCCGCACAGCGCCAGAGATTTATGTTTTGCTACAAAGCATAGAAATTTCTGTTCCACACACACTTACAGCAGATCATACTTGATGAGAGTATTCTACAGATAATAAATGATACTCATGTTTTGCTAAAGAGTTATGAGCCAGTTTTTCTGCTTCATTGTATGAGTGGACAGGCTTTTAGTACTAAAATAATTTATTCCTTTTTCGTTACATCCTTTGAAGGAATGAACTCAAATTCATGATGTTGGTAGCTTAGTTAGAGGGAAGAAGCTACATATATTTAGTTGGACTGGATATATTTTCTAATTTTTTTTTTAATGGAATTTTATAATAAATGTTATCGGAATCATATACTTGCTGATCAGTTTTATTGAGACAGGTAAAATTTTGATTAGATGATGAGTTACTGGATTGGATGTGGTGAAATCATAATCAGTGTGTATTTGAGTTTGACAACGATGATAAGCTTGATACAGGAGTTTATGTGTATATGCCTCTACTAAGGTGCTCAGTGCTTAATTTGTTTATACACTCGGGGGGAAGGAATTAAAGTAGCCGTTCTGTGTCATTAAAACTTGGGTGTTGGACAGATTATCAAATAAAAACTTTGGTGTCGGACAAGGAATTAATAGAAGACATGAATCACTTTCGTGAGGGAAAAAGTTCTGCATGGGATCCACTTCTTGTGAGAGGGAGGATGCATGTTTCCGAAACATGCAATACCTTCTCTGAGTGAGGATACCTCTTTTGTTTGATTTGACATTGGTGTTGTTCACTTGTACACAATCTATGAGCATGGGTCGGACAAATGTGCTTGACAGTTTCAGTTGTGTTGTACAGTTGCCTGCACTATCTAACTATCATTACATACAATATCCAGTTTATACTTTCGAGGGCCTAAGGCTATCTCCAGCAGATTATTTAAATTTTTGTACTGTTTGGAGAATGAACAATGACTTTTATTCTCTATCTCATTTAAATATTATTTCTTCATTCATTCTTTATTATTTTTTTATCATTATTTATTCTTTCTATATTCATTCCCAATAATTATATTTTTCAATAAAAAATGTTATATTCACAACATTTTTCGAAATACTTTTACAAGAATCAAATCAAAATTTTATGTGAAAATTTGTTACTAGTTCTAATTTGAACTTGCCGTTGAAATTATATTTTTACTCATCAATATTAGCTAATAACAATATGTTACTTAAAATTTATTGTAAAAATATTGTGGTAGAGTTTCTAGATTGTCATTTCTTTTTCTTTATATTATTTTTCCTCTCTTTCTTTCTATCATCCATACATTCCTTTTTTTTTCTCTTGATTTTTCTCCACCACACACGTTTACCCATATATCTCCACCCACTTCTTTTCTTTTTCTCTACTTTCCAGTTTCAACTTGATTCCAGTCTCCAAAACCTCCCTCTCTCTTTCTTTCTCCAGCTTTCCTTTTATTTTATTTTTTAATTTTTTTTCTACTTGGTTCCAAAATATCTATCCAGCTCTATGGTAAGAAACGGAGAAAGAGGTAGAGAGAGAAAGAACAGATGGGTTTGATGGCTCCGCTCCGCCGTGCCTTCCGCTCTGCCGCCGCTGCTCATCTTCTTCTCCAACGTAGCCCAGATGGTAGATGGCTTGTGTCTTTTTTTCTTTTTCCTTTTTTTTTCTTTTTTTATTTTGCTTTTATTGCAATGGTTTGATTAATTTTAAGATTATGTTTTTGAGTTTGTTTTTTGATAATGCCTGAGTTTAGAGAGGTTTGAGAGAAAGGATTGTTGTGATTTTAGCCGTTGTGAATTTTTGTAGCGTTGGTGAGAGCGAAGAGAAAGAATTTTTTTTTTTTATTGAGTTGCATGATTTGTTTAATCAGAAAAATTCATTTAGAGTTGCTATAGTGTTCTCTAAAATAAGAGAACTACTGTAGTAACTTCAATTTTTTTTTTGGAGAATTTGTGCGTTTAGAGAAGCTGTTGGAGCGTGACCAGTAGCATTTGATGCTCCAAAAATAGAGATACATTGACTGTTGGAGATGCTCTTAGGCTTCGTGTATTTTGGGATGTAAGACGAAAATTTTGAAATTGACATTTTATTATTTAAATAATTAAATAATATTTATTTAACTTATGATATTATATTTATTTATTATAATATTTTTCTTTTTTGAGATATAAAATGAATAATTAAGTTTTTGATGTGATAAATGATAAAGAGATCCTTTAGATGTTACTGTTAACAGATGGGATTCCTATCCAGAGTAGAACTAGAAACAATATCTGATTTTGCATAAAGACCATGCAATAGGGAGAAACTTAAAAGGTCAAAAAAAAAAAAAAAAAAAAAAAAAAAAAAAAAAAAATATTACTCTGCCAACATATAACTGAAAACATAATTTTAAATCACATTTTCAAGCATTAAAATATGAACTAAGATCACGAATTTAGTTGTTTTGGACAGAGCGTAAATGCACATAATGTGTGCAACAAACATTATCCTTTTGCTTTAGAGGAATGATATGTCTACAACATTTTTACAACAAATCCTAAGTGGCAGGTTGTTACTGGTTGTTATTGTTGGGGCAAAAAAGTAATCTTAGTGTTAGTTTCAAATTTGAACCAATAACAACTAACCACATGTGATTTGTTGTAAAATTGTTGTAGACGTAACATCTCTCTTTGCTTTAAGGCTCATTTGGATTGAGAGAGAAATGAGCGATAGTGGATAAAAATAAAGTAGAATTAGTTAAAAATAGACTAATTTTGATCAAATTTACTCTACCTTTCCTTCCTCCCCTTCAATCTAAGCCAACTATTAGTCCGGTACCTAACGAGTAAAAGATTGAGAAGTCTTTAACAAAAAAAGAAAAAGAAAAAACAAATTGAGAGGTCAAAGACTAAATAAAAAGTACTGAATAGAGTAGGAGTATTAATTGAGTGGATGACATTACTTTCTCGGCTCCTAAAAGACTGCGCATATAGCTATATAAAAAATAAATTAATTAAAAAAAGAAAGATGGTGAAGAATGAAATAAACTTTACTCTTTCATTCACCCAACAAGAGCAACAGTAAAAGGGTGAATCTTTGCAATGGTAGAAACAACCAAAAAAACAAAACAAAAAACAAAAACAAAAAAGAAAGAAAGGGAGAGTAAATAAAAATCACCTTGAAATGAAGATGAAAGGAGAGCAATCAACACACCACCGATTGATGAGCAATTACAAAGAAAGCTAAACAAAGAATCAAGATGGAGAGCAGGTGAACATAGAGCATATGGAGTTTGATTCCTTCAAGAATCAATATGGAAATGTGTTTTTTAGTTTTTGCCTCTTATTTCTGGAGAAAGTCTCTCTCTCTCTCTCTCAAAATTAGGATTAGGTATTGAACTTTGGATTTCATTAATGAGCTTGTCTACAAAATTCTTAATTCTGTTTTTAATTTTGATATACTCTTCTTCACATTCTATGCTTGGGAGAGTGAAAATTTTTACAATTTCAATTCACGGCATATAGACTGAAATTTTTGAAAATTTATGACAACGCACAACATTCAAAGATAGAATTATTTATTTTTTTGGAAAAAATATTGATTAATATTTTTGTGACAATGCATTTTTCTAGGGTCCATTTCTTTTTCCAAGCGAGAGGACCTTAATTATATTCTCTTGGTTAATAGATCCCTTCTTCCATTAAATAGCCTTAAGCCCAAGGCAATTGTCTAAGTTGCCTAGTGGGTTGAGTCAGATTGCTGCTGTGGGTAAGCATTGAAGTAACCCACTTGAGAAGTAGGTGGTAATATAATGGGTTGGATTGGAATCATTACACCTCTAGGGTTTTTTTTTTTTTTTTTTTTTTTTTTTTTTTTTTTTTTTTGTGGAGTTGTTTGGGTTGGGTTGGGTTAGGAAACCTAGAAAATCTTATTCAAACATTATGGGCGGACATAATCTGATCCTTGTGGGGCTCTCCATGGATTACCACTATAATGTCTCACGCAACCTACTTATAAATGTACTATAGGGAATAAACACTCTACAATGGGAAACTCAAACAGTTGATTTCATTGTCCACCTATATTTNGCTACAGGAGGTGAAGAAGACTCTTGTGGAGAAGGATGCCACACTAAAAGGCTATGTGGCAGCTGATGATGCTAAAATTTAGGAGGCTTACTACCAAAGTCAGTATGACTGTATTGCCACTGTGAAGCTTGAGGTGCAACAGAACCTGCAAGTCCACTTCTCCAAAGGATGGACTACAGTCTTAGATAAGATGCAAATGGAGGCTTCATCTTCTTTGAGGCAAGAGAGCAACATTCCAATCCCCCAGGCGCTTGTCATCATTCTAATCCCTAAGATTCAAGCCATCATTAATGAAGAATCCCCCGTTCATGAGGTTGGAAGGGCTGGTCCCGTTGCCTTGTCAGGAGGAGAGGTGACCAATTCTGTTGCTGTGTCCACCTCCGAGGAGCCACCCCGCGCTTAATTTCCTTCTTTTTATGTTGCTTTTAGAACATTTCTTTAGTTTGTCCGGTTTTAGGGGCTTTTGCTTTGTATTTAATTTCCTTAAGTACTTTGAACTTTTATGCATAAAAATATTTCTAAGTCTTTATACATATCCATCCTTCATACTTATATTTCCCGAGCTATTTGGAAGTTTGCTAATTACCTTCCATAGTTTCTCCCATAGGAGATACGTCATTTGCTTTTCGGGATTCAGATAAACAACTTGCTTTCTAACTCTTAGTGACAACTAAAATAAGAAGAAGTTAGGTTAGTCACTTACCTGTGATATTTACAGAGATCTTTTCTCATAAAGTTTATCTCCCTTGCATTGCTAGGTTTTACCTTTGCTTTCCATTAATGCCCAAGTAATTAGGTAAAACAGCAAACTCAATTTAAACCCTATCCCTAGAAAAGATTGAGTTCAGTGCCACATGCTTCGTTTCTTCCTTTGCGTCAATTCTTAATTTTGTCTTCCATTTGTGACCTTAAAGTCAACCCAAGAAAGCTCAATTTAAGGCCTACCCGGGGCAAATACAAGGTCTAGTACCGCAGGGTTCATTTTCCTTGTGCGGAATTTTACTTTTGTTCCCTGTTAGTGACTCTGAAGTTAAGCTAAGATAGGAAACTCAGTTTAAAACCTACCAGAGACAAAGACAAGGTCTAGTACCACGAGATTTATTTCTTTTTTGTGAAGTTTCAATTTTATTTTATGTTAGTGACTTTGAAGTTAGACTAAGACAGAAAACTCAGCTTAAAACCTACTCGAGGCAAAGACAGGGTCTAGTACCGCGGGGTTTATTTCCTTTTTGTGATTTCAGCATTCTGAGTCGGGTCCTCACAAGATTTATAGCTGCTTTTTAAATTGAGATAAAATAGAAGTGTAAGTAATGCATATTTTCTATATAATAATCAAAAGTAATACTTCTTCAAATTAAACACATTCTGTGGTCTTGCTAGAGGTCTTTCATCTAAATCATCTAGCCGATAGGCCCCAACCTCAGCAATAGATGTGACCCTATAAGGCCCCTCACAAGTTGGGCCTAGCTTTCCCATAGCATGATCTCGGGTATTTCCCAAAACTTTTCTCAGCACCAAATCTCCAGGAATAAACTCCCTACTCTTGATACCCTTGTTGTATCCTCGGTTGATCCTCTGCTGATAATTAGCCAATCTTACCAGAGCAACATCGTGGCTTTCTTCTATTAGGTCCATATGTTTGCAAAGTAGTTGATCATTCTTCTTCACTTCAAACATGTTAGTTTGAGAAGTAGGCAGCCCTGTTTCGACGGGTATTATGGCTTCTGCACTGTATGTCATTGAGAAAGGAGTTTCTCTAGTGGAATGTCGTGGAGTAGTTTGGTATGCCCATAGCATACTTGGAAGCTCTTCCGCCCATCATCCCTTCAAATCGTCTAGCCTTTTCTTTAAACAATTCACAATAGACTTATTGGTCTCTTTAGCATGTCCATTGCTTTAAGGATAAGACGGGATAGAACACTTGTTAGTAATTCCTAATTCCGAGCAATACCACCGAAAAACCTTATTATCAAATTGCAGTCCATTTTCTGATATAAGAACTTTCGGCAAACTACGTCATGATATTTTTCCATACGAACCTCTTAACATTTGTATCTTAGATATTGGCTAGAGGCTCGGCCTCCACTCACTTGGTGAAATAATCTATCCCCATTGGGAGCCATCTTTTACTGCTTGTCGCCTTTGGAAAAGGTTTGACTATATCTAGCCCCCATTGGGCAAATGGTCATAGGCTGGATATAGGATTGAGAATACCCTCGGGTTGATGGATGCTAGGAGCAAATCTTTGACATTGAACGCATTTTTTGGAGAACTCCAGTGCTTGTTTCTACATACTCAACCACCAATACCCCTGAGTGAGGGCTTGGTGCACCAACGACTTGCCTCCCATATGACTTCCACATATTCATTCATGTAATTCTTCTAGAAGTACTTCAACTACCTTGGGATGCACACATAGCAAATAGGGCCTTGAATATGACCTTTTGTACAGTTTCCCTTCTTTAGACACCCAATACCGCAGAGACCTACATTTGATCCACTCAGCATCTTTCCTATCCTCGGGTAGAATCCCATTTCAGATGTAGGCTACAAGAGGATCCATCCAGCTCATGGATGGATGTATACTTAAGATGAAGTCCCTAATTTGAAGGAGTAATGCTAGAAAAAGGTAAGAGCTCAATTGATACAATCCTTGGAAGAGGATCTACCAATAAGGAAGCTAAAGTAGCTAGAGAGTCGTCATGATTGTTATTGCCCTTAGAGATTTGTAAGAGCTCCACCTTCTTAAATTGATGCTTTAGTATCCCGACCTCTATTATGTAGCTCATCATTCTTTGATCCTTAGCTTCAAACTCACCAGAAATCTGACTAACAACTAGTCGAGAATCACAGTGTAGCTGTACTTTGTTTGCCTCCACTTGTCTAGACATCCTAAGCCCCGCAGGACAGTTTCGTACTCTGTTTCATTATTTGACTTTGGGAAGCCCAATCTAAATGACTTCTTCATTTCGATTCCTTCTGGAGAGATCAATATGATACCTATTCTTGTTCCTCGGCAGTTCGACGCCCCATCCACATACACTTGCCATATTCTTTCTCGAGGTTATACTATCTTGCTTCCCTCCACTTGCAAAATTTTAGGATGCCCGAGAGTGAATTCTGCAACGAAATCTGCTAAGAATTAACCTTTGATGGAGGTTCGGGGCTTATACTAAATATCAAAAGCTCCTAAAGAGGCCCCCCACTTGGCTATCCTCCCAAGTGAAGTCTGATCTCCTAAGTAACGCTTGCAAAGGATGCTTGATCAACACAACTACTCTATAAGCTTGAAAGTAGTGGGGCAACTTCCGTACAACATGGATTATTGCTAGCACAGCTTTCTCCAAGGGTAGGTAATGCGTTTCAGCTTCCACAAGGTTCTTATTGATATAAAAGATTGGCTTTTGAGCTCCTTGATCCAGCCTCAACAAGACCACACTTACCGCATGATCGGTCACAACTAGATATATATATATATATATAGTGTTTATCCGGGTACCGGACTTGACAAAACGGGAGCCCGAGACAAGTATAATTTAAGCTCATCGAATGCTTGCTAGCACTCAGCCATCCATTGAAAGTCTTTCTATTTCTTCAGCAGTTGGAAAAAAGGTCGACACTTATCCACGGACCGTGAAATGAAACAATTAAGAGCCGCAATCATCCTGGTAAGTCGTTGGACCTCCTTAGGGATCCTTGGAGAATTCAAATTTTGCAAGGCTATAATCTGATTCGGATTAACTTCAATACCTCGATGAGTTACCAGATACCTCATAAACTTTCCCTAGCTGACCCCAGAGGCACACTTAGAGGCATTCAATTTTAAATGGTGCTTCCGTAATGTCTCAAAAGTTTCTGCAAGAACAGTGAGGTGATACTCCACGGCCTTACTCTTTACTACCATTTCATCTATATAGGCCTCCATATTTCTACCCAATTGCTCTTTGAACATCTTAGTAACCATTCTTTGATAGGTGGACCTTGCATTTTTCAACCCGAATGGCATGACTTTGTAATGAAAATTAACTATAGGGGAAATGAAAGAGGTTTTCTCTTGGTCCTCGGCGGTCAAAGCTATTTGATGGTACCCTTGGAAAGCATCAAGAATACTCATCTTGGGGTGCCCAAAAGTTGCATCAATAAGCTGGTCTATCTTAGGCACTGGAAAATGATCTTTTGGACATGCCTTGTTTAGATCCGTGAAGTATACACATACTCGCCACTTTCCATTATTCTTTTTTACTACTACCGTATTAGCTAACCACTCGAGATAATAGACCTCCTTAATTGCCCCAACTTCTTTAAGTTATCTATCTCTTCCTTCACCATCCCAACGTGTATATCTGAGGATCTACAAGGTCTCTGCTTTTTGTAGACATTGGGAGTCAACGTTAAGCCGATGACAAATAAATTCTAGATTTACTCTGGGTGCTTCATACGGACTCCACGCAAATACATCTAGATTGCTACTAAAAGCAAAATTAACTCTACTTTCTCTAAGATAGGGAGGCTAGCTCCTATCTAGAAGTACTTATCCCCGAGGTCGATGTATATTTTCTCTAATCGCTCACAGGTGTCCTCGGGTGGAGACTGTAGCTGCTACAAGGGATTTGTTAGTTCAGACTATCTTTCTTGCCTATGCCCCACGGAGGCTATCTTGCATCTCCGTGCCATACTTTAATTTTTGTGTACTTTTGCAATGCCTCACTCGGTCATGAATTTTACCTTTTGATGCAAAGATGAAGTACTGCACCCATGGAATGGATTAAAGGGCGTCCAAGGATTGCTGTATAAGGGGAATACGAGTGTACTACTATAAAGTTGACCATCTCCTTTCTTCCTTCCACCTTCACGGGAAGAGTTACCTATCCAGCCAACGTAATAACACTTCCATCAAAGGCTACCAAGGGACTATCATACTCTGTCAAATCCTTGGGGGTAAGTCCTAACCTTTCATATAGGTCAAGGTACATTATCTCTGCCCCGCTTCCTTGATCTATCATAACTCTTCTAACATCAAAACCCCCAATCTACAGTGTTACTATTAGTGTATCATTATGGGGCTAAACAATATCCCTGAGGTCTCTTCTCGTAAAGTCAATGCTTTTGTCTTCCTAATGGCCCTTTTTGGGCACGAGAACTTCTAGTTTTGAGTCATAAGCTGAGTTTACGGCCAATACCCTAGGTGGGGTTTTCATAGTCTCAACTCGCTTCCTAGTCGTACGTATTACCCCTATGAGCCCCCAAGCAAGGGTCGAAGTCCTTAGGGTGGTAGCCCCTTTCAAGTTTTGTGGGCGAGAGTCTTCCCGTACCAAGAATTGCCCAAGTAACCTGCCTTCTGGAGCTGGCACAAGTGGTCTTTTAGGGTTCAGAAATCCTCTTTTATGTGCCCCTAGGTCTGGATGATATGAACAGTAAAGGCTTTGGTTTCTTCTCGTAACATCCCTACTCATCTTGTTCGGCTAGTGAAAGTATGGCTCGTTCTTATTTTTTCCATAATTTGGTATACATGCTCTTTGTACAATGAACTAACCATTTCTGACCTCGACTTCCGAGCTTGAAGGAAAAAGTCCATTCGAGGTTGGGGAGCTTGATCTGTCTTAACCTCTTTCTTTTCCGTGACAGGTACTTCAGGTTTAGCCTTATCTTGCAACTAGTTATCTTCCAATCTCTTATACTCCTCTACCCGCTCCATTAATTTGTTCATATCCATAACTGGCTTCAAGGCTAGCGAAGCCCTCAAGTCAAAATCAATAAGGAGCCCCACCTTAAAGGTACTAGCCGCAATTCCTCCATTATCTTCCTCGATCTCATTGTATAATTCCCAGTAGCAATCTAAATAGGCTACAAAGGTTTCCCCCTGCTTCATTGCCATTGTAAAGAGTGAGGCAAAAGGCTTCAGGATTCTATTGCATGTCACAAATCTTGCCCTGAAGGCTTTAATTAGCTCGTCATATCCTTGAACAGACCCTTTTTCCAACCCACCAAACCATCTCATAGCTATTGGCCCCAAGCTAGAAAGGAATATCTTACACATCAGGGCTTCGTTTTAGAGTATATGGCTATGCTTGGTGTAATGATTGACATGTTCCACGAGATCCATTTTGCCATCATAAATTATGAAAGTTGGCCTTATAAACCTATGCGGTAGATTTGTTTTCTCAATCCCTTTTGAGAACGAGGACTGAGATATTTGATGCAAAGCCTTACCCATGGCATCACCACTGGAAACTTGTGGCATTGTAGGAACTCAGGAGTGAGGGATCATCAAGCGCTAAGGAATTGACCCTTTAAGCTTCTACCTATCTTGCTCTTCCCTTCTGTTCTTGTGATAAGGTGGAGAGATTGTCCTCTCCTTATAGGGAGCCTACCTTCGTTCCCCATGGGGATGGGTGGTCTCTTGCCTCTCTTCCTATTCCTATCATCCACCATGCGCTAATCTCCTTGGAGTGACTAAGAGCTGGACTTGGTCCTCTTCGATGATGAAGCTCCTTGTTTTTATGGCAAAGCAACTCTTTGTCCCTCTTCGCCTCCCTCTGTAGCAAAGCCACTTGCTCCCTTAACCTTTCCACTTTCCCCTCCCTATTAGAGTAGGACGGACCTTCTATATTGGTAGCAAACTTGTCTTCTTGCAGAGGCAGGCTAGGTTGTTGTTAGGCCTCCTTGTAAACTTCAGATCTCACACGTTGATCCAAATGGATAGATTCTTCTGAAACGCTTGGTCGTTCCAGGTAAGTGGGACCACTTCGAGACTGATTCACCATAGTTTAAAAAAAAAAAAAAAAAAAAAAAAAAAAACAACAACAACAACAACAACAATAACAACAAATCAACTCTGGGCCTTTTGCTTAGTAAAGTTTTCCCACAAATGGCGCCAATTATGGGCGGACATAATCTGATCCTGGGGCTCTCCATGGATTACCACTATAATGTCTCACGCAACTACTAAATGTACTATAGGGAATAAACACTCTACAATGGAAACTCAAACAATTGATTTCATTGTCCACCTATATTTTACTATTGCTAAGTGTTAAAAGGAAACTCTCTTGTTCCTGGGTTACACGCACTTTTTCTCTCTCTGTTTCTCTTTTAACTTTCCCTCCTTATTCTTCTCCCCAAAAAAGCTCCCCTTCCATTTGCCCTCTCCCCCTCTTTATAGTTACATTCCTTGTTCTTATCTAATAGCTATCTTGTTGCAGCCAAATTCTTAGGGATATTTTCCTTTACTTTATCAGTTTTCTCCCTCTCTTATCCTAAAACTCTACTTTTTTTTGGGAGGGGGGGGGGGGGGGGTTTGTACTGTTCAGGCTGTCTCATATGCATTCAATGCAGTAGAGGTTAGGTGAGAACCCCCTCATTAATGCAGAGGTAAAAATCTTCAATCTTCTTGACTGTTTTGGAAGTTTCCTATGGTTCCAAGCGTCTTCTGGAAACCATACGTGGATCATCTGTGCACCATGCCTCAGTTAATGTTAGCTTCTTACCTTTTCCAGGGGAATTGCTTTCCTGTGTCGCTCTCCTTTTCCATAGTACTTAGGATGGTCCAGCTTCCTTTCTTCCATAGCCCATTGCCCCCTAGGCCTTCCTTCTAGTACATAGGCTAGGCCCAGTTTGTTCTTTGTAGCCCAATTACTTCTTGAGCTTAAAGCCTGGATTGGGACTATTCCACTCCCCACAAACACATTTGTAATGCTTTTTCAAGAGAGGCATAACAATTTTACTTTTTTTTTTTTATAGGAACAATTTTACTTTGTTTTGCTACTACAACATCATTAAGCTTCTTCTTAAAATAATAATAATAATAATAATAATAATGAGGCTAAGCATTGGCTACTTAAAAATAACCAAGAATACCCTAGAGGACTAGTGTATTTCCCATTGTTAGAGGTTAATTTTTCTGAATCTAAATACAACAAGCCTAGCGAAATAAACTTCATGTATTTTATTTACCCAAAAAAAAGAAAAATTCATGTATTTTGAACCCAAAACACTACCAAAGCTCCAATGGCTCAGAATCAGGCAAAGTGGGTTTTGTCGCTAAAAGATAAAGCTCGAAACTACATAATATCAAAGGCCAAGTGAAGCCCATTTGATGGACCCAGCAACATCAAGTGCTGATTTAATGATCTAGCAAAATTAGTGGGTTCTAAAGGGAAAAATACACCATTTTACGGGTGTATGCTTCTGTGAGGGGGAGGAAGCATACACCCATAACAGGTGTACTTCCTCGTTCTAAAGGCTTCACTTCCTTTAAAGGCATAAAACATATAAGGATTGAGTTAACCAAATTGCCCCAAAGGACACAAAACTAGATTGAGCCAACTACTTGCTTCAAGAATATCTTTCAAGAGTATAGGGAGAATACGAGGAGCAATGGTATGGATTGTGGAAGACTATGGTATAGTCTAGAGACCGACATAGTACAAGAGGTCATTTTTTTCCCAAAGTCTTTTTCTCTCTCTTCAATCCTGCTCAATCCAACAAGTATTCTAGTTAATTCCTAAAAAACAAAAAGACTAGGATTACACACTTTGAAACAATCTAGACACGTGGCAAGCAATAGTTGGAATATTTGTTACTAAATTCCTATAGTAAATCCATGTATAAGTGATATAATCTAATTACATATCGACAAATATGCCACTTGTATCAAAGTGTGTATTCATAAAAAGGTCATCCCAACTTTTGAAGAAAAAAAAAATAGTTATATTAAAATTTTCAACTTTTGCACAAAGGCACTCGTTAGTAATATTGCAAGCACATTAGTTTTACAATAAGGCTCCGTTTGGTAATGATGTTTAAATAACGAAAATTGTTGTTTAAAGATTAGAACACGTATTTTTATATATTTTTTCACCCACACATATTTTTACAAAACTTAAGGTCCGTTTGGATATAGTTGAAAACTGAAAACTAAAAAATGCTGTAGAAAAATAATTTTTAAATGTGTGAATTGTACTGTCAGACCCTTTTTTGATGAAAAAGTGAATTTGTGGGTCATGAACAGTGCACAATATGCACTGTTCATGAGAAAAGTCAAACTTTTTGGCTTTTAAAAAAAAAAAAAAAACACAAATATGCATCTGCAAAACGCGTTACTAAGGGCCCGTTTGGTTATAGAGTTTAAAAATTATTATTTAAAAAAATGTAAAAATTATTGTTTAAAAAGTGTTGTTGAAAAACGTATTTTTAGTGTTTATAAAACAAAAAAAAAAATCTCTTACTAAACTGAGATGACAAGCATATCACTTTTCTCCGTTAATCGCTATTTTATCGGATACCATTACCAACGACCAAACACGAAGGGCCCACAGTAAAGTGTTGAAGTGGCAAGATCTGACTGACTGAATGTAAATTGAATTGGAGTGACAATTTATTCTTCTGCGAACATCGGCCATGGCTGCCATTGGCTTCGCAGCACCTTGGGTTCTAGGACGTGCAACTTGTGCTCTAGCTCTTGCTCGCTCTCATCATAGACTTGGTATCAACAACAACAACATCATCATCAAGCTCTCTCATTACAAAGTCCTCCGCTCTTTTACTCTCACTCATCCTCTCACTTCTTCAGGTGCGCACTGTGGCTTTGCTGTCCTGTGCTACTCTTTATTAGTATGATTTGTGGTAAAATTATGTGATTTTCGAATACCCATTTGGCTGAATAGTTGAAACACGTAATTTATTGTACATTGCATTGCACACTAAATTTATGTGAATATTGGAGGCATAGTCTTAAGTTACCATGTATTTTAAATCCTATTTATGCTAATAGTAAGAATAATCATAATTATTGTATTTTCGTTGGAAACGCATTTGAAGTTTAAGTATGTTAGTTATCCTCATGAATTGTAAAACGGTATTACTGAACAAGGTGAATTGACAAAATGGTAGCATGGTGTTTGATAAAAAGCCTGACTTATAGATTTTTTTTTTTTTTTTTTTGGGTCCAAAATCAGCAAATTCAAGCTGAAACGAGAAAATGAACCCTATAGCGTGACAACTGGTTATATGTTGTAGTTTCTGAATTCTTGAAGCTGCAAGGGCTATCTTGTTTAAAAGCTTGACTCATCTCTGCTTGCCAAGGAGTGCATTTATTGTTTAATGTGCTAAGCCGAAGGTTTAAGTATCAAGCTTATATAGAAAAGCCAATCCTGGTAACACCAGCCTTAGTTCAGGACAATACCTACCAACAGAAATTTGTATAAAAAACCAGCTGCTTTGATGAAATTCGTCCAGCATACCACCAAGAACCTTATACACTTTTATGTACTGGGGTAACTTACAAAGAGTTTCTAGCATATCCATAAATCCATATCAAGGAATATTGCATGTCAAATATTTGGAAGGACCGATAAGTTTATTATAGTTTGCAAAAAAACCCAGCTTCTCAACAACAATTAAATTAGTGCAAACCTTATCCTTTGAACATTTTTATGATTGATGTGTTGCTAAGGCCTCATCGATAACCTGTGTGCTTGAATACTTGCGAGGTGATAAAATTAGGCAAAACTTTCTTTATTACTTCTGTACTTGAAAAGCTTTTGATTTTGTTCTCTTAGGTTCAATGGTTTTTAGGTTATAAGTTTGTTTGTTATTTTTTCCTGAATAATGTGATGATTATTTTAACATTTTTAATGCTCTGTGATATAGCTTCAGAAATATGCCACTTAGCACAAGCCATAAAGGGTGAAGAGAAAAGTGCTACTGAAGAAGTGAAACATATTCTTGAAATGGTATTTACCTTTAATAAATACATCATACAATCCCAGGAGCCTTGTAGCTCAATTGGCACCTCCTAGTGTTTCTAATGGAGACATCTAGAGTTCAAATCCCCTTTCCCCCAACCATCGAATTGTCAAAAAAAAAAAAAAAAAAAATTCCCCTTTCCCCCAACCATCGAATTGTAAAAAAAAAAAAAAAAAAAAAGCATACAACTGTTTTTCCTTTTTAATATTTTATCTTCTGTAGAAAGGACAATAATGTTAAAAATATATAAATAAAAATTTGCATTAATACAGAATTCAATGGATTGAGTCAGTCATGAAATAAAGCCCAAATGGAACTTGATTATGCAGAAATGGATGTAATTTCTCCATTTCTTTTGCATTTATTGTAGGCTAGACGAGCATCATCACGAAGAGAAGTTCTTCACACAAATTTTCTTACTCCACCAGTGCTCAAGGAGTCAATGCTGGCATTGGAAAAACTATCTGACATTAGAGCACTTGCTCAGGGAGGCTACCCACAGGTTAAAATGAATTAGTTCTACTTTTATGTATATATGTACATTTTTCATCTTTTCTACAGATTGAGTTATCTTTCAAATTATAAAATGTTCTAGGCTGAGCGATGCCGGATTTCTATCGGACATCCAGATGTCCTGACAAGTGATCCAGATGTAATTGCAGCATTGAGGTAAGTTATATTGTAGCTCCACCATTTTTTCTCCACCATGTAAGTTAATTGAAGCCTTTGCTTAAATTATGTTTAATGGATACTTTTCCAGTGTCACAGGAAACTTTGGGTTTCAACCTTGTTCTCATGGTGACTTCCTTGGTGCAATTCTTAATAAAGGGATTGCCAGGGAGAAACTCGGGGATATTATCTTGCAGGTATCATTTGAATTTTCATTTGGGATACTATTTTGCTTTTCTACTAGTTAGGAAGGTTTGCGTATGGAACTGCACTATTTGAATTTCAACTACATTGCACCATGAAGAAGGCTTAGCTCATTTCCAACCCCCTTCCCTCCCCTCCCCCTCCCTTCACCAATGGGGGCTAGGCTAAATCCACTTGTATGGAGAAGTCTAATTATAATTCCTTTCTGAGATCACTTTTCATTTGGATGAGAGTGATAGTGGGTTTTATGGTTTTTATATCTTACTCTCTTGTATACTTACTTTTCAAAAGAAAAAATCCTTTTAAAAACTAATTTTATAATCAGTCTCAAGTTATGTTTGTGCTGCTGAAATAGCTTGGACACATTAAAGGAGTCATGGCCATGCCCCTGTTGTGATGGACATGTTTGACATGCTTTGATAATTTATACTTATCATATGAGCTGTGGACAGTTTGAGAAAAATTTTCTTCTATGCCAGAAACAGATGTAATTCTAACATGTATGTGTGTGTGTGTGTGTGTGTGTGTGAGAGAGAGAGAGAGAGAGAGAGAAAACTATGATAACATTGGCAATGTGATAAAAATAAAAGGGTTATAAATACATATGCTGACATGTCCTCACCATACTGATTTATAAAAGTTTGCCATGTCAGGGTTTATATAATGTCAAGTCTGTGTCTCATGGCTGCACACAGGTACTTACAAAAGGAAAAAAGAAATAAGAAAAAAAAAGTTGAAAATTGTCATGTCTTAAGTGGCATTTGTAGCTTCTAGGGATCTGATCACTTTTAGAAAGTAGGAGAGTTTGCAAATTGAACATGAGATATATTTTTACTAGGTATTCTAAATAACAAGACATTTGAGATGGGAATTAATAATTTGATGGCTCTCAATTGGGACATTTCGTTGTATGACACTTGTATTCCTTATTGTTCTGGATGTATACAAGGTTGATGGGTTGTTTGTTGGCTGCAGAAATCACTTTATAACTCTCAGCTGGGACTCAATTTCTTTTGTTCTTTTGCTTTCTTTTTGATTGATCATATTCCCTTTTCCAACTTGGACGGTAGAATCATCCCCAATATTCAAAACCCAATTGGTTTTGGAAAAAGAAAAACTACATCTACTTGTCTTAGTTTTTCTTTCTTTTTTTAATCTTTTTATAATAGCTAGTCATCTCCCAATAGTGGGATAAAGGGCTTTGTTGAGTGGAGTTTGACCTTTGCTTTCTTTTTTTCTTGTTAAATTTTCACTGCTTAGGGA
Organism: Quercus suber; assembly: GCF_002906115.3. Classification (NCBI taxonomy): domain Eukaryota; kingdom Viridiplantae; phylum Streptophyta; class Magnoliopsida; order Fagales; family Fagaceae; genus Quercus; species Quercus suber. Next base: position 863,890 of record NW_027069492.1, on the reverse strand, counting down.
GAGAAGGGAGCTCAAATAATTATTGTTCCAGAACTTGTTGACTTTATTATATTGTCATTAGACAAGGTACTGTTACTTCATCTCTACTGCTTTTCTGGGACTACTTTTTCATTATCAGCAAACATCCAATTTGAAAAATAATATTATTTTTTTCTATTTATTTTTATCTTTTAGGACTCATCTTAATGAGAATTGATATGCTTATCACCTGAGTTTAGATATATTGGTTCTGGAATTTATAGAACACATTGGAAATATATAGATCTGCTGTTCGCTGATTCTATTATTTTTGTAGTAACAGTACCAATGTATACAGGGAATCAAAATAATGGAAAAATTATGTAACCTTTGTGGTAGTAAAAAGTTCTAGCATTAGAAGTTATGTTTTACCTTTATATTGTGACATTCCTCAAAAGATTTGAATATAGAATGGGCTATAGCCACTGGACTTGAAAACAATGAAGTACTTAGTTGCATACTACTTGTGTTTGTGATTTCTTTTCTTCTTGCAGGTTGGTAATGTTCCAGTCTCTTGCACGAAGATACCATTGATCTCTCTTGATTATGAAGCACCTAGGTTGCCAGTCATTATCTTGATAACCTTTCTTTTTTTCAGTTTCTAAATAATTTTCCTCTAGCATAGAATCAAACTTAGTTTTCTTCTCTTGACAGGACCCAAACTTTTAAAACTGTAGAAGCATCTCTAAGGGTTGATGCTCTGGCTAGTGCAGGATTTAAGATTTCACGATCAAAACTTGTTGACTCGGTCAGGTACCACCTTCTTTATTAATACAAGTTGTCACTTGAATATATTGTTATCTCTATGTTTTGACATTTTCTGGCATCTTATATATTACTTTTTTTTAAGGGATTCTTGTATTGTTGGTTTGCTGCTTAGTGGGCTGTGATCTTTTACTTGACTTATATACTGAAATCCTTTAGGCATGTTGCTTAAACCGATTCAGACCTGACAAAGTGTTACTAAAACTAGTTCGGGTTGTCTTCTTGAATTTGCTTTTTTTTTTTTTCTTTCTTTTTTTTTTTTTTTTTTTTTTTTCTAGTTCGGGTTGTCTTCTTGAATTTGCTTTTTTTTTTTTTCTTTCTTTTTTTTTTTTTCTTTTTTTTCACTTTATCTTTATTGGGCCATATATTTTGCTAAATCATACACAGTTAGGTCTGTTCTCAGAGTGTTGTAGCATAATCAATCATTTTGGTGACATGTCTTATGGTTGTCTATTCTTTCACATCACTGAATCATCCTGCCAGCCTTCCCTTATCTTTTATGCAACTATTGCCCCCCATGATTTCCATCTTTTTGGTTAGTCTGTGTTAGATTCTACTCAAATTGGGTGTTTTCACATGGTTACTGATCATTTCAGTCTTAAGATGATCTTCATTTTCAATGCATCTATTAAGTCAATTGGAAGCTTATGACATGTTAAATGTTGTTCATATGTGAATGGCATGTATGAAGGGAGTAGCATCAATGCATCAGCACATTTTCATTGTCAGAATCAGCCACTTGTCTTAAGAATTTCAATTTATAAAAAAATTTCCACTTATATAGACATTAAAATTATGACTGTCTTCTTGTGGTTCTGATTGAGGCTTTCATGCACAGATATTTTTATGGGCTTTATATGTTGAAAAGATTTATTAATAATTTTCTTTATGCTTCCCACTCTTTTAATATCCCCCAAACTGGTTTTCAATCTCTTTCCCTTCCAGAATTATGCTCACTATGACAACTAGCAAATATTATTTCCTACTGAAGCATGGGTGCAACTTTAGGGCCACCGCACCTGCACCTGATGTGGCATGCGGTGGTCATCTGCTTCGGCCGGAAAAATCATACCGGGCCGGTATCAAACCACCCTCTTCATCGTCTCTTTCTTCTGCATTGCATTTTATCTTCTTCTTCGTCTTTGTGTTCTACAAAGCTTCTGAGCCTAAGTGTTTTCATCTTCTTTGTTTTCTCTCTTTTTAATTTCTTAGAAAGACTAGTGCCTAGTGGGTTTTATTGTTTCCCCACATACCAACCACGTGGCTAATAACTTTTGTTTTTCAATTTTTTTTTTTAATAAAGAATTTAATGGGTTTCTGTTTTTTACCTTTCTTTTATTTTTATTTTGTTTTTTGTTTTAAATGGTTGTAGGTAGTATATTATTATTATTATTATTATTATTATTATTATTATTATGAGGGCTAATATATCTAGTTAAGGATTAACATATTTTTATTCTTAAAAAAAGATTAATATATTAAATTATGATATGGATTTATAAAGACTTTATTATCTATACTTTACTATTGCTCTTAAATTGGTATATGTTTACCATTATACGAAAAAATGTGTTTATGTATATGTAGAAAATATGGATAAAAATATTTTTAATAATTTATTAATAAAGGTATCCCGCCGCACTCACACCCTACTTTTTCAAAAATTGCCGAGTCACTGCACCTACACCCTAACCTGAATCTGCAGCCATGCTTCTTAAATAGCAATATCTCCTAGTATAATATGAATTATCCATTTTTCAAGCCTAATATTTTTTATAGTAGCTGGATATGATCCTGTTCAAGGAAATTAATTTTCTGTCGTCCACCTTAGATTTGTAGCAATCTGTTTGGCCCCTTTTTATTTTTTTTACTGAAACACAGTAGCTTCTAGCCTTATATAAGGATAGAAGTATATGCATTTGAAAGTTCTCAATCTGTGTGTAGTAAAGGGGAGCTGCGTATCAATTGGATTCCTGTTTCTAAAAACAACACTACACTCAAGACTGGTGATGTTGTCTCCGTTAGTGGAAGAGGAAGATTAAAGGTGAGTAGTTAAATTCAAATGAAACCACTGGCCAACGGAATGGCTTTTTAAGTATATAGGCTGGTGTTTTGGATCTTATAATTTACTTTGATTCAGATAGGAGAAATAAGGTCTACACGGAAGGGAAAATTTGAAGTCGAACTCATTCGATATCTATAGCATGAAGTAATATTCTCAGTTCATTCATGGAACTGGTTGTTTCCATACAAGTGACTTGTTATCCGCCCCCAAACTGGGAATTCTGATCCTTAAGAGCGGTCTAAACCAGAAGCTGCATCAAGTTTAAACACTATTTGCTAGCTTCAATGTCAACCTATGGTGGGGGAAGGCTGAGGGATAATGAAAACAAATTGTATTTGTTAATATTGACTATCATAATAATATATTTTTTTCCAAAAAAAAAAAAGAAGAAGAAGAAGAAGAAGAAGACATCCTTGCCTCATAAAGATGGTACTTGGTACAATGAACTATGGTTGCAATCGGGTGGGAAAGATAATGGAGACCTCCTAGCACTAAAAGGGCAGGGAAAGTTCACGGGTTGGTCAGGAATAACCGTTGGATGTCAACATATATATCGAAGAGAGATCAAATTACATTAGATGACCTATAAAATTTAGAGAAAAGCAAATTTTCTAGAAAATCAAGTACTTAAGTTCCTACAATATTAAGAAAACCAAAGTATGGAGTTCTTGCAGAGAAAAGAAGAACTTTCTGGAAAACTGATTTTCTTATTCACAAATGATCTATCTGAAAAATTCAAAGCAATTCACTATTTATACTACAAGATGAATCAATTCAAAATATCCTAAACTAGCGCAGGAAAACCTATTGATTCTAACAGAATTCAGCTATAGAAATAACAAACTTTCAATAACCAATAACCTTAAGCCATGTGGCCCACTCACAATAGACTTGACTCTTTAAATTAAACGACTCCGTTTTCATCCTTTACTTCCTCTAAACGATGTTGTTTCTCTTTTGTCTTTCTACCATTGCTCTGTTTCCTTGACTCTGTCTTAACGCTCCACCTCAAGTCCTAAACTGATTGTTCAATGACTTGAAGTTGTGAATTGAACTTAACCCTTTTAGGAACAAAGATGTCTACAAGACCAAGTCTGCTTGCCAACCTAGTAAAAGCTGAAATGCCCAATGTCTTAGTAAAAATGTCAGGAACTTGTGAATTACTAGCCACATGAAAAGTTTTGATTTTCCCTTCTTGAATTTTCTCTCTCACCATGTGACAATCAACTTCAATATGCTTTGTTCTTTCGTGGAATACAGGGTTAGCTGCCATATGCAATGCAGCCTAATTATCATGAAAGACCATAGATGGTTTAGGATGTCAGACTCTTAAATCCTTAAGCAATTGTAGAACCCAAGTGATTTCACAAGCCATTGTTGCCATGGCTCTATATTCAACCTCTACGAATCTCCAATGAACACACTATAGCTAGTTAAGGACGTCCTAGTATCTGGGCAACCAACCCAATTTGCATCACAATATGATTTTATTTGCAAATCTGAACTGCTAGAGAATTAAAGACCTTTACCAAGTGAGGCCTTAATGTATTGAAGCACCTTGTTCACTGCCAACATGTGAGGTTCCATTGGTTGAGCAAGAAATTGGCTCAGCCTATGTACAACATAAGTGATGTTTGGCCTGGTCAGTGTCAAATACATCAATCTTCCCACAAGTCTTTTATACTGACTTGGGTCTGCTAGAGGAGCACCTTTATACTTTGATAGTCTCAAATTATGTTCCATAGGTAGCTTGCTAGGTTTGCAGCCCAAATAGCCAGTATCTTTAAGTATTTCTAATGCATATTTCCTTTGGTTTAGGCTAATTCCTTTATCAGTCCTTGCCACTTTAAAACCAAGAAAATACCTCAATGATCCAAGGTCCTTATTGCCAAACTTTTTGTCAAAAACTTGTTTCAATTCCTTCACACAATTTGGATTGTTGCCTGTCAAAAAAATGTTATCCACATACACTAATAAGATGGTAAATGAAGATCCTTGTGAATGTGTGAAAATGGAATAATCAGTCTTTGATTGCACAAAACCCAAGCTCAAGATGGTTGTGGAAAACTTCTCAAACCATTGCCAAGAAGCTTGCTTCAATCCATATAAGCTCTTGTTCAATTTGCACATCAAGTTCTCCCCATTGCTATGAAAACAAGTGGTAAAGACATGTATACTTCCTTAGCCAAATCACCATGTAAAAAGGCATTGTTTACATCCAATTGATGTAAAAACCAACCTTTCACAGCAGCCAAGACTAATACCATTCGAACAAAACAAATTTAGCTATAGGGCAAAAGGTTTCAAAATAATCCAGCCTTTCCTTTTGTGTGTACCCCTTAGCAACAAGACAAGCCTTGTGCCTTTCAATGGTCCCATTAGGGTTGTACTTATCCTATACACCCATTTGTATCCAATAGGAACCTTCCCAAAGGGTAAAGGAATGAGTGTTCATGTGTTATTCTGCTTTAAAGCAGCAATCTCCTTATCCATTGCTGCTCTCCACTTTGCAGATTTCACTACTTGATAAAAATGAGTAGGTTCTGCAGGTGTAGGTTCTGCAGGTGTAGCAATAACAGACATGACAAAAGAGTGAAAACTACTACCAAGATTCTCATAATTGAGATGATCTGAAATATCATAAGGTACCCTGGTGAAGGTTTGGAAACCACTGCCTTACAAGAGTAAGCTGTGAGATATGCAAGTGGATGGTGAGGTTTGGTTGCCTTCTAGGAACAACAGGTGAAGAGGATGTGGGAATAGGATCAATATCAGTGGAAGTGGAAGGAGGAAGATCAATGGAACAAGAAGTATCAGAAGAAGGAGAAGAAAGAACATTAGGTGAAGTAGGAACAACATCAGCTAAATTAGGTTGGTGAGGTACATATGGAGTGGTATGTAAAGTAGAAGTGGGGGGTTCATAAGAAGATGTAGATGGAAATGGAGCAGGTTCACCAATAGAATTAGAATGAGAAAAAACAAAATCAACAATGTGAGAAGGTAAAGAAGAAGAATTTTGAGCAAAATGATATATATTCTCATAGAAACTATATACTTAGAGATGTGTATAGAATTAGAGTCAAGGTCCAAAACTTTGTAACCTTTGATACCATGGGGATAGCCTAAGAAAACACATCTTCTAGCTCTAGATGCAAATATGTGTCTATTATGAGGCAAAGTAGAAATGAAACAAAGACAACCAAAACATCTCAAGTGAGCAAAAGAAGGAGGCTTATTGAAAAGCATTTCAAAAGGGGTTTTGTTATGCAGAATTTTAGAAGGTGTCCTATTGATTAAGTACACTGTAGTCAAAACACAATCACCCCAATATGACAAAGGAATCTTAGACTGAAACATCAAAGCTCTAGCAACATTAAGAATATGTTGATACTTCATTTCAACAATGGCATTTGGCTGTGGTGTGTTAACACAGGCCAATTTATGCAAAATGCCTTTGCTCTTAAAGAAATTTTGTAAGTAAAACTCAGTCTCATTGTCACATCTAATGCATTTAATTTTCTTTTCAAATTGTGTTTCCACCATAGTAGCAAATTGAGGAATTAAGAATTCAGTTTCAAATTTGTTTTTAAGCAAAAACACCCAAGTACATCTAGAAAAATCATCAACAATAGTTAAGAAATATATGTATCCTTCATTAGTTGTAGTAAAGAAAGGTTCTCACAAGTCACAATGTACAAGTTCAAAAGGTGAAACAGAAACATGCTCACTTACAGGAAAGGTAAGCTTCTTTTGCTTAGCAAAATGACAAATATCACAACATTGTGACTTATTTTCCAAAACAAAAGGTACAGATTTATTCAACAAAAGCATCTTTGAAAAGGAAGGATGACCAAATGTGTATGCCACAAATCTGAGGAAATTGAAGATGAATGTGGAGCAGCAAGAGTTGAAAAGGATGCATGTTGTGGAAAATTTTGCAGCAGATATAGGCCTTTGCTTTCTCTACCTAGACCAATCATGCTCCAATGAGACAAGTCCTAGATAAAATAGCATTTGCTAAGAAAAATTAAACAAAAAAAATATGCTTTTGTATGTTGACTATTAGAAATCAAATTGAAACTAAATGATGGCACACAAAGCACATCAGTAAGAGTTAATGTGGATGAAATCCTAACTATCCCTACGTGTGTAACCATGGCTTGCTCCCCATTAGGCAAGGATACATAAGTTTGAACAACATAAGTAATTGTGGTTAATTGAGTCACTGAATAAACCATGTGGTCAGTGGCTCATGTGTCTATGATCCAATCACTGGATTCATAGGCTTTTCTATCTACTAAATGAGTAGAGAAAATGGAGTGAGACATATTGGGAGGAATCCAAAAGGGACTACCTAAGAAATTATTGACAAAGTTGTTGGATGAAGAAGTATCAACAGCTGCTGTCATCACAGGTGTAGTTTAATGAGCATGTGGTGTTCCAGAACTTGCACCAGCATTATCCTTAAGAATTGACAGATATGATAGCAATTGTTCACATTGAGATTGTGAAATAGGACACTAAAGTGGTTGTGATGAGTATGCCTAAAACTGTGGAGGAAAATTTTGTGAAGGAAAGACCATTGCATCAGGTTGCATACCAGAAGCATTAACACCTGATTGTGAAGCACCATAGGCATTGCTTCCAATGATGAAGCAATGCTGTGCTTGACCAAAAGAACCATCTGAGCCATTTGAATTTCCTGAATGAAAAACACCAAAAACTTGATTTGCCATAGAAGCATTCTATTTTGGTTTATAACCCAGGGGATATCCATGAAGTTTATAGTGCTTGTCTGCTCAGTGTCTAGTTAAGCCACAGTAGCTGCAAACTGGCCTCTCTTTCTTAGAATTCCCCTTTTTTCCTCCATTATAGCCTTGATTCTGAGTAGGCCTAAAATTAGGGTTACTACCATTAGTGGCATACAAGGCAATAGGTTCAACCATAACATTGATTCCATGACCTATGTTTTTGCGTTTCTCTTCTTGTAAAATCAAAGAGCAAACCTTGTTGATTGAAGGAAGGGGCTCAGCAATTAAAATTTGGCCAATGATGTGATCATAACTATCATTCAATCCCATCAAAAAAATGAAAAACATGCGCTTTCTGTTGAATCTCAATTTGTGTCTTATCAAAAACACAAGTGCAAACATAGGTGCAAGAAGCATACGATTGATAATTTCGTATATTCATCCTAGAGAGTTTTGAATCTAGTGAAGTAGGAACTCACTGATAATTAACCTTGAGTAAGATGAGAAATCTCCTTCTACAACTCATAGAGCCTTGGTGAACTTCCTTAAGAGAAACGATCTCGTAGATCGAACCATAAATCTTGAGCAGTGTTGATATACCTCACACTTGCTTGAATGTCCTTGCTAAGAGAATTGACTAACCATGAAAGAACCATGGTATTGCATTTGCACCAAGAATTATATAGAGGCAAAGTAACCTCTGGTTTGGAAATTGCTCCATTGACAAACACAAATTTGTTCCTAGCATTAAAGGCCAAGAACACAAATCTGGTCCGAGCAGCATAATTCTCTAGACCTATCAAAGGTTGTGAAGAGAGAATGATCCCTGAATTCTCTGCAACAGGGAGAAAGTATTGATTGTTGGCTGATTCATCTGCCATGGAAGAATTCAAGGTATTTTAAGTGGATGATTTTGCTCGTGGAAGAGTAGTAGTGTTAGGATCAGAAGCCATTGTTGGAGCTTCAACTCTAATACCATATTAAGAAAACCAGAGTATGGAGGTTTTGCAGAGAAAAGAAGAAGAAGAACTTTCTGAAAAACTGAATTTCTTATTCACAAATGATCTAACTGAAAAATACAAAGCAATTCACTATTTATACTACAAGATGAATCAATGCAAAATATCCTAAACTTGCGCTGGAAAACCTACTGATTCTAACAGAATTCGGCTATAGAAATAACAAACTTTCAACTACAACCAATAACCTTAAGCCACATGTCCCACTCACAATAGACTTGACTCTTTAAATTAAATGACTCTATTTTCATCCTTTACTTCCTCTAAACGATGCCGTTTCTCTTTTGTCTTTGTACCACTGCGCTGTTTCCTTGACTCTGTCTTAACATACAAAGTAAGCATGGTTAGGCCAAAAGGATGCAATATCTTCAAAAGCAGTATGATTGTTTCCTATACTCAAGGATTTTATTAAATTGGACTGCGCTGGATGGCTAACCTACGAGGGCAAAAATATGAGGAAGACAATTACAAAAAGTAAATTATAACACTTAAAAGAAATTGTACATTTTATTATATTTGTATAATATATATAATAATTGCATAAGAGGTAAGTTTCATGTGGCTTGAGAAAAGCGCTAGCTACATATTATGAACTTACAAAAGAATTAGACAGGTTGAGAATTTTCTCATAATCACCTATAAACCCAAAATTAACCCAACAACCAATTGGTATGGGACTTAACACACGTCCACACGACATACACTTAGTGTGCGTTTGGGTTAGGATTAAAAATTAAAATTATTTCACTATTCAACTTATTTTTGCTACTATTCATTAACCCCACTGCATTTTTTGGCACTATTCATAGGCTCCACTGTACTATTTCAACTAATTTTTACCTTTATCTACAATACTTTCAACAATAATTTTTCAGTTTTAGCAAAATAAGTGGTATCCATTATTTGGGTCACTTACCATATGATATCACTTATGCCACAAACTCTTGGTCTCAACATCAACCACTTGTATCCTAATACACAACCTAATAGGAACAAACAAATTATATAACTAAGAATTTGACTTGTAATGAATGTAATCAAAGTATTTATTTTGACTCTAATGTGCCTAATGTCCATTATCCCTCCAAATATCAGCACCTAATCACTTCCTGACGAATGTAAGGAGAAAGAAATCTTTCATGAGGGGGATACCATTAGACTTAGTCTAGTGTACACCATTGGCTAGACTCCATGTAATCCGCCAAGTCACATCACGGTAGCATGATCGTTCTTGATGTAACTACACTTTGCCTATCTCTTAGAAGTTTATTCTAGTAGTACCATAAAGTAAACACCCTTTACAGGGAGCAAGGTTCATGGCCAAGGCAAGATGTTTACTTACACTATTATAAAACCGGCAATAAAGGTTGTGAGATTGAACCCTTGAATCTCTCTCCCACTAGATGTTTTAAACTTAGGATTTTTCTTTAAAAATCAATGTGATCTAATCACTAGACGACCTTGCAGTTTAAAAATGTTTTAAATCTAGATCCTAATCATATTAGGGTCTCCTAAGACTCAATTCTAAAAGAATTACCAAAATCGGAAGCCAAAGAATGGGATAATGTGCCAATCTGCACTTAAAACATTAAGGCAAGTGTCGATCGGCACACAGAGCCACATATGCCAAGTGCCTCCATACCTTCGTTTTTATACGAATTTAAAAGCTTTTCAGGTTTTGGAATCTTATTCTGAAACCAAACTTAGAAAAACCTTTTGAAAAAGTTTGAACATCAAAATTCAAGTACTTTGATCATAAAATAACACTAATCTAATTAGTTTTACAAGATCAAAGCATAAGCCCTAATTCTCAAGAAAATCTAGAAATCAAAACCCTGATCTCATTAGAACTTTTTTTCTTTGAAGGATTTTAATTGGGGTTTTGTTAAACATGATTTTACAATTGAATTCTCCTAAAAATAGTTTTTGAAAACAATCAATTAATCAATTAACAAATCAAAGATTAATCAAGAATGTTCTCAAAAAAAAAAAAAATTCAAGAACAAACAAGATTTATGTGATCAATCGAGCATTCAAAAAATGGCCAAACGCAACAACCCAAAAATACAAAAATCAAACTCAACCGAAGTGAAACTACTGAGGATTTAACAAAAGAAATTCTAACAAAATTTATATACAACTTTTTTTCCGAAAAATCAACTACATAAATGGGTCTGTTTGATTCCCATAAAATATTTTCCGAAAAATACCTATTTTCCGGAAATGCTATTTTTCGGAAAAGGAAAATATTTTCAAGTGTTTGGTTGTATTATGAAAATTGTTATGGAAAATATTTTCATGTGTTTGGTTCTATTAGGAAAATGCTATTTTCCTACACATTTTTCACATTTTCTCACCTATTTTCTCATCATCCAAACAAATTTTATTACAAAAAATTTCAAAATCACAGCCAAATCCCAACACCACACACCACAAAAACTCCATTTCAAACCACGGCAGCAAACTCCAACAATCAAAAGCCACAAAAAAAACAAAACCAAAGGAAAAAAATCATCAAATTCGGTCAGATCGTTGCGGTCAAGCCACTGGGTTCGATCAGATCGTTGCGGTGCGACTCGCTTGGTCTCGCCGGTGCGGTGCGACTAGCTGGGTCTCACCAGCGCGGTGCGACTAGTGGGTTCGTGGGTCGAAGGTCGCCAGCGATGGGCTCTGGGCTTGGAGCGCCGGTTCGTGCTCTCTCTAGGTCGAAAGTTGCTGGGTCTCTCTTCGTGCTCTCTTCTCTGTTTTCCTGAAATTTTTATTTGAAGTGAAAATAAAACCGGAAATCCATTTCACCCTTGACTCATGGTCAACTGAAAAGGATTTCACGAAAATTGATTTTCCGTGCGCAACCAAACACCCGAAATTACGAAAAATCATTTCCAGAAGTGATTTTCACCCAAAACAAACGCAGCCAAAGTCAACCATAGTTCTATTAATCTTTGTACACAAATTTAATTCAACCAAATACACAAATTCAAATAAATATACAACCAAAAAAAATCCATCACTTTCCTAGCAACCAATCAAATTTTCTTTACCCTCTCATAATTTTCCCACTAACCAAAAAACTACAAGATCAAATTTCTTAAGTATCAAATACAAAAGAGACCCAACAAATGGCTAAACTTCAAAGTCCTTGTAATCTCTGTGACGTTCGAAGTGAGGCCAACAAGGTTTCCTACCATCTATTTGATGAATCTCTACAAATCCATCTAAGTTGCTCCAAGGGTGTCTCTGTCTTCATTCTCTCCCATAAACAAGCCTTGATCTTGTTGAAATCGTTGAAGATTAGAAGGAGGAGAGGATCGAGAAGATGGTCTAAGTGGTCAATGTAGGATTGTTCACGGTGGATTTTCGAGGTCAAATATGACATTGTTAGTTGTGAGCTTTTGGTTTTGTGGATGGGTCTGAATCTAAAAATGAAACTGTATGCAAACAGTTCAAAACACTGTATGATTCCTATAAAGCGAGTTATGGGAGGAGAGATTAAAACGAAGCAAGAAGGAGAAGATGGTTGAAATGACATCCAACAGATCATTTACATTGAGATGAGCTTGATGAATGGGTTGAAATATAAAAATTTACAAACTTTTCATGCAATTTCATTTTCTGCGTTGAGATTTTTTTTTTTTTTTTTGGCTCAGAAAGTGCAAGAAAAGCTTGAAATTTTTTTAAGGAACTCATTCTTTCAAATTTTTTGTTTTATTTTTTTATGTGGCTTTTTTTTATTCTTAAAGCTTTTTTTTTTTTTTTTGAGAGAAAACGATAGTAGACTTTATTCAATTAAATCACTTTGTGCCATGGGGAAGAGGAAAGAGGGGCATTCTTCTAACCAAACAATGACCTCCTCATTCTCTTTTGCAGCACTAGCTAAAGCTAATACAGTATGATTACATCGTAAAGGTATACTATAAAAAGAAATAAAAGAAAAACTATCTCTAATTAAACCAATGTTTTCAATGATCCAGGCAGCTTCTAAACAGCATATTCTATCCGAATTAAGAGGTTCACAAGTTCCTTAAAGTTGCATTCCACCATCACCTTATGGAAGTTGGCATTTTGACAAAACAAAAGAGCCAATCTCATCACTATAGCTACTGTGCAGAGGGGGTTTAAATTCTTCTGTAGACGATGACATGATGCCGCTAAAACTTCACCTTTCTTGTTCCTTATAAGAAAACCAAACCCCACAGAGGTTTTCTTCTTCGATTGGAAAATTGCTAGATTGAGTTTATGGATTGAATATGAAATTCGGGGCTGCCACTTTGTTGTCTACACTTCAGCAACCCCGTTCTACCTGAGTTGCACTTCCATAAATTCTAACCAGTAAGGTTTCAACCCGAGCCCATAAATCTTTGGATGAAGGAGTTTTATTCTCAAATATCAGCTTGTTTTTGCAGTTCCAAATCATCCAACATGCGATACAAAGAGTGTCAAAATCCAAAGAATTCAATTTTTTTTAATGCAGCCTCCATTGCATCAATAAAACTGATTTGTTGTGGTAGCCGAAGACCATTCCAGAAATGAGTTTGCATCCAAACAGATTGTGCAAAAGAGCATTCCAAAAACAGGTGGCTATTTGTTTCAACTTCATCATTGCAGAGGGCAAATGATAAAGAGTTAGAGATCTTTCTATCAAAAAGCTTTGTCCAAATGGGAAGGCTATCATTGCATGCTCTCCAAATAAATGATTTAATATTTGGAGGAATTATAGAAAACCAAATGTCTTTCCAAAAGGAATGAATCTTAGTAGGATCTAATGTGGTAGCCAAAGAAACATTGGACTGTTTTTCAATTTCCCATTGCAGAAAGTAAGCACTCCTAATAAAGAACCTCCCCGATCTATTTTTGGTCCAAATGAGAGTATTTTCAGGTCTTCGGATACTGAGAGGAATGGCCTTAATGATTGAAGCTTCAAAGGGAAAGAAAATAGAATCAATGAGGAAATCCTTCCACCTCGGTTGTGGGGCTGAGAAATCCATGAGATCAGTTACTGTGGCTTCAGCTGGTAAAATTGTTCTAGGCGAACATACCTTTTGATTTGTCTCTGAAGGCAATCATCTATCAGTCCATATATTGATCAAAAAACCATTACCCACCCTCCATCTACTGCCTTGAATGATCAAATCCCTCCCACGAGTTATACTTCTCCATGCAAAAGAAGAGAGATTTGGAACTAAAGCTTCAAGAAAAGATGTATGTTGAAAATATTTAGCTTTGTAGACTTTGAAAAGGAGATAGTCCTAACATTGCATTAACCTCCATCCCTGTTTAGCAAGTAAAGCTAAATTAAAACTCTTTAAATCATGAAAGCCAAGGCCTCCATCCTTCTTTGCTAAGCACATATGCTTCTAACTCAACCAATGCATTTTCTTCTCTTCATTTTGCTACCCCCACTAGAATTGCCCCATCATTTTTCTACCCCTACTTGTTTCTTACCTCTACCAATGATTGGGGGCAAACCAAGATATTTTTCAAAGGGTTCTGTGGATGTAGTATTGAGTAACATTCTGATCTCATCTCTAGTTGACGAAGGAGTGTTGGTGCTGAAAAAAAATTGAACTCTTTTCACAATTAATTTTCTGACCTAAAGCTACCTCATAAATATGTAAGATCTCCTTGATTATGTGACACTCAGATGAGGAAGCTTTGCAAAACAATAAATTATCGTCTGCAAATAGAAGATGTGTAACTGAGGTCCATTACAAGAAATACTTACTCCATATAGAAGTCTTTGTTGAAGTGCATTTTTGAGAAGAGCAGAAAAACCTTCAGAGCATAATAAAAATAGGTGGGGAGAAAGAGGGTCTCCCTGCCTTATGCCCCTAGAAGGTTTGATAAATCCCGAGTGAACCCCATTTACCAAAACAGAATATGAGGCAGACGATATCCCTGCCATAATTAGTTCCACCCACCTGTGATGAAATCCCATTTTTAACATAATGCCTTTTAAGTAGTCCCACTCCACCCTATCGTAAGTTTTACTCATATCTAACTTGAGAGTCATGTATGCTATGTTTCCTTGGCATTTTGACTTCATGTAATGCAGGATCTCAAAAGAAATAAGGATATTATCTGTAATCACTCTCTTAGCTACAAACACGCTTTGACAGTTAGAGATAATTCTTCCCAAAATTCTTTTCAGTCTGTTAGCCATGACTTTTGAGACAAGCTTAAAAATGACATTACATGAACTGATGGGGTGAAAATGAGACATGAGTTCTGAATTTTTCTTTTTTGGGATCAAAGTGATATGTGTGAAATTGATGCTTTGCAAGAATTTTCTGGAATTTATGCAATCAAGAACAGCATCAGATACATCAGTTCTAACAATATGCCAATATTTTTGAAAAAATAAAAGGGTTCATATCGTCGGGACTAGGAGCTTTTGTTGGATTCATCTGAAACAGCGCCTTCTTCACCTCTTCTTGAGTAAATTCTTCCAACAGCATGTTATTCATTTCCGGGGTGACCACTGCATGAGCATGGTGAATAACTTGAGAAAAGGATCCCATGGAAACACTTGTAAACATCTCTTGGAAATAAGCAACGGCAATTCTCTCCAAATCTATTTGGTTAGAAAAGAAGTTCCCAGAAGAATCCTTTAATTTAGTGATCTCATTATCTCGTCTTTTTTGAGAGGCCACTGCATGAAAAAAACTTCGAATTTTTGTCACCCTCCTGAAGCCTAGAGACTTTTGCTTGTTGATGCCAGTAAATATTCTCCTGTGCAATGAGTTCATTAAGTTCAACTCTAGTAGAATTTCTTCTTTGAGAGAGTTGTTGATTGGACAGTTCTGCTTGGCATTCCGTTTCAAAATTGGCCAAAGAGTATCTTTTCACTTCAATAGACTTTATGAGACTTCTGTCCTTTGAATAATAATAATAAGGCTTTAAAGGTTGCTTCATGAGAAAAAAGAAAAAGGTAAAGGTTGTTGTTAAACTAGGCCTTTACTATGAAAACTTACAATACACTGTCAACAATATTAGTGTGCTTCTTTAGTCAACAACCAATAAAATCCTATTTTGGTCAAAATAGTAAGAGCATTCTCATCAAATATATCAAAAAATATAGCATTTAGCATCTCAAAACACTACTTTATTTATTTTAACACTTCACTTTATAATACACTCAACATCAAAGATTTTATTTTTTTTACTACTTCATTAAAATATTATTTATTTTAATCAAGTAAGAGAGAGAAAGTAGTGGAGAGAGGCACAGGTGTACAGCACAATAGAGCGAGAGATAGAGAAAAAAAAATTATAAAAAACTCTAGCAACTTGCTACACTAGGGTGTCAAAGATGACACTCCACTGTAGCAAAGATGTCAAAAATTTTAGGATTAGCATGCTTGATGTGGATGATATTTTCAGGGGATGAGAGCTAAAATTAGAATTTAGCATTTCTCACATCTTTGATGTGAATGCTCTAATAGAGCTAGAAAAATGACATCTATTTTAGACAGGTTAACTACAAAAATTGGTGGGAGCTTTCACACATATACAAGTATAAATGCTTATGAGAAGTGAGGAGGGCAAGGTTTAAGTTCAAGTCTTTAGAAAGAAGTTTTACACATATATACCCTTAAATTGGGTTAAAGTTAAGTTTTATCTAAGATTTAAAAAAAAAAAATTAAAAACCTACAAAAATTGGACAAAGAATAGCAGAATGAGCATATTGATATCATTTCAAATATTATAAAATGTAAATTCCCAAAATCTGAAAATCCAACGCCAAAAGTCACTCCAAGCTTACACTAAAGATAAAGGAATGGTAGAATAGCTTGCCAAAGAATAGCATGCTTAATGTGGATGATATTTTAAGGGGATGAGAGCTAAAATTAGAATTTAGTATTTCTCACATCTTTAATGTGAATGCTCTAATAAAGCTAGAAAAATGACATCTGTTTTAGGCAGGTTAACTACAAAAATTGGTGGGAGCTTTCACACATATACGAGCATAAATGATTATGAGAAGTGACTAGGGCAAAGGTTTAAGTTTAAGTATTTCTCACATCTTTAATGTGAATGCCCTAATAAAGCTAGAAAAATGACATTTGTTTTAGCTAGGTTAACTACAAAAATTGGTGGGAGCTTTCACACATATACGAGCATAAATGATTATGAGAAGTGACTAGGGCAAAGGTTTAAGTTTAAGTCTTTAGAAGAAAGTTTGACACATATATGCCCTTAAATTGGGTTAAAGTAAAATTTTATCTAAGATTTAAAAAAAAAAAATTAAAAACATACAAAAATTGGACAAAGAATAGCAGAATGAGCATATTGATATTAATTCAAATATTATACAATGTAAATTCCCAAAATCTGAAAATCGAACGCCAGAAGTCACTCCAAGCTTACACTAAAGATAAAGGAATGGTAGAATAGCTCGCCAGTGAAAAAAAAAAATGAAGGTTGAAAGGGAATATTAAGATGGATACTCGTATGTTTTGAAAGGGACGTTCTAATAGAATGGAGGTAAATGAAGGTTTAAAGGGAATATTAAGAACGGAATGTTCATATATCTTCTTGAGTTTTCCAAGAATCCTTCTGAATAACCGAACCCAAATGCTAATTTTTTTTGGCTGGAACTATGACAAACTCACAGGTGCCAGAGGCGGCCATGGGCTTTCGGCTAGTATTAGCTACGTGCCATACAACACCAGTATGCTCCTTCCACGTACGGCAATAAAAATATTGTTGTTTCAAAGGATACCCAGAGGATGGTGGCGGGTGACCAACAGCAAATAGACTGATTTAATGGTGGTGCTGCCATGGAAAACAAGTTATAGGGTGGTAACGATGTTGGCAAAATGGCAAGCCACACCCTCTTCTCCCCCTGTACCAACCATAACTTGTCTTCCATCATTGCACCGCCCTAGCTATAACTTGAGAAATTTGAACGAGTTCAAACTAACTGGGCATCAATGGACTGGATCACCGGACACCTAAGTCGAGAGTCCTTTGCCTCTTGGCATGTATATCCGCACATAAATCAAGTGGGCAGCCGATATAATTTATGAAATGACATGTTAACATGACTGGGCGGTCTTCCTTAATTTCTTTTTCTTTTTTCTACTTCTATATATATATATATATATATACACACACACATACATACACGCACAATTCACTCCATGTCTATAAGATATCTTGGAAACATGATACATTCAGCAGGGAAATGAACTTAAGGTCTCTTGATTTATGTTGCAGTGGCAGTTTTGGACATTTGTTTTTTTTAAAGTGATCATTTAGAAACTTAAATTAAACCAAATTTAATTAAAAAAATATATCGAGTTATCAACAAAAAATAAATAAATACATGAAGTTTTACAATTTTCTTTTACGAGTTTTCATCTTTTGAAATTATTACCTGATAGTTCATTATCAGTTGTCATTATCTATTATCAATGTAGATAAGTATGATCATTTTATATTGTTAAGTTTGTATAACATTTTGATTTTTATGCGGTTGTCATTATCTATTTATCATTGTTTTTATAAAAATATTTTAAACTAAATGACAAAACTCAACCCACTTGCACTATATTTATTATTGACTCACACAACCACACTCGTTCATATATAAATAATACACTAAGTGTCTATTTAACCAATTAAATGCCTGAATCTCTCTCATGAATCTCATCTCATCTCTCTTCCCTATCAAACTATCTCGATATCTCTTGAGTCTAAGAGTAAAAGTGAGTGTTTGTGACTTGTGAGTGTCTCTTTCTTTATTATAAATTTATGGGATAATTGTAGTAAACCCACCTATGATTTGGCCTGAAATCACATTATCTATCTGTGCTTTAAAAAAATGTCACTTTATCCACCTAAAGTGAGCTCCATTTGCCTCTTGTAACCCACATTTTTTAAAAACTGAGGGAAACATGTATTTTCACTTCCCTTTTATGTCTCTCCTCCCAAATCAATAGAAAATAATATCAAAATTTGAGGATTTTGTAAAAATCAAATAGCATCCAAAGCGACTAGCGGCATCCTAAGACTCCATCATGTGATAATCCAAGTGTGTAAAAAGATATCAAAGTTTCTTGGAGAAAGAGATTAAAGCATAAGTCGGCTTATACTAAGAAGTAATTCTTAGGTACTCTTGGAGTATGAAAAATAGTGTTTCCCTCCTCTCACATCCTTAGAGAGCACCAATTTTTCATGCTCTGAAAGCATCTAAGAATTTTCCCATACTAAGACCCTCTTGGCCACCAACTTGGATACAAGATGTGCCTTTAATCTTTGATTTGGTGTACAAAAAATGCTATTCACTTGCTTTCTATTTTTAGCAAATGGAAGATTCACTTTAAGACTTTCTTTAAGGGGAACAAGTGTTAAATTGATAATTATATAATAATTAGGTCACAAGGATTGAAAAATAATTTATTGAACAAGGATTCAAAGCTAGGATTAGGGACTCATATGCCTCCCCAAGGATCCCAACCCAACTCCGCCCCACCAATTTCCATCTTTGATCAAACAGCATGACATTACCCACCCCTCTCTCCTCCACATTCACCATCAAGCAACCATGACCACAAGCTACTGCCAATTTGAACTGGAGTGTGAGAGATGAGAGAGACAAGGATAGAACAAAGAGAGGCAAAAAGAAAAATCCAGAGAGAAGAGAGAAAGACCGTTAGAATTTGTTTTCCTAATAGAGCATGCAAAATAAATTAAAGTACAAAGAAGAAAGTAAGTTAATGGGTGTGGTAAGTAAATTTTTCCTTTTGTGTCTTTTTTCTTATGAGTGTTACAAAGACATTTTGTGATTTATTAGAGTTCTTGAGCCAAATTTCTAAATTTTTATGAATGACATCTTTTGATCTTATTTTTTCTTTGTTTTGGGAGGAGAGAGACATAAAATGGAAGCGAAAATACCTATTTACCCTTGTTTTTAACAGAGATGAGTTACAAGAGATAAACGGAGTTTACCTCAGGTGGGTAAAGTGATATGTTTTGAACCATAGGTAGGCAAAGTGGTATTAGGCCTATGAGAGACTGGACTAGCTCTCAAAAAAGAGGTTTAGGCATCAACACCTTCCCTTTTTAGGATCATATGAAGTTACCACTTATTTTATAAGTAAAAAAAGAAAACTATACAAAAGATTACAAAATGTCTTGAATAATAAACATTCTCATTAATTTGAAATAAATACAACTTGATAGAAAGAACTATGGCTTTGTTTCCTAGTTACAATCTAATAAAATTTTTACAAGGCCTTGTTTCCTAGTTACAATCTATCAAAAGAAAAATAAGACACTCTTCTATGAACCTAAGATTCTTAAATCCAAGGGCTAGGTTATACGATGGGAAGGTGTTAAACACCCATCCTACCTAGACAAAGTCTGGTCTTCTAGACTTTGAAATGATCTTTTAAATACCCATTAAAAAAATGATATGCAAATTATTGTGTCAATATTCCTAGATCTATGGTGGGTTAATATGCAAAATATTAGATCTATTGCATTTATGCAAGGAGAAATTACATTTGAATTTTATTTAAAGGAAAAGGATTTTTTAAGAGAAGTTTCAAATCTATTAACAAGCAAAATGAATTTTTTAATAAAAAATTCAGATCTGATATTTTTAATAAAAAAGGAATGGATTTTTAAAAAAGAGTTACCAAATTTGATTTCTTAACCAAGGCTATGTTTGTTTCGGGTGTAAATGAAATTGGGAAAACATTTTACACCCTTGAGGGTGTTTGGGTACGCACGAAAATTCGGTCAAACTAAAAATATATTTTAGTTGACCGTAAAATAGAGCTTTCTAGAGAGTAAAATGTTTTAGATGTTCATTTTACCTTCAATCAATTTCCATCTCCCTCACAACTCCAGTTACCGGAAGAGACTCCAGCTACCCGAAGAAAGAAAGAGCACCAGAAGCTTCCTCCATCACTCTGACTGCCGTCCTTCTGCATGCTTTGCCCGCCGTCCCTTGTGTCCACTGGTAAAGGTAAACTGCTCCTCCTCTCTAAACCTCCTCACTTTCATCTCTCTTCCTCATCTCTCTGTTTCTCTCTCTCTCTCTCCAACCAACCAAGGCCAGATTGGACACTGCATGTCACCAATCTAGTGCTTCACTCAAGAACCACACCCTCTCTTCCACTCTCACTCATAACACTCTCGATCTATATCGATCTCACCCTTCCTCTCTTCTTTTCTTTGATCTAGCAAAGTGGAGCCTCTATGGCTCCTCTATAGCCCTCAGGTAACACCACTCCATAGTGGTCTTCTCCTTCTCATCTCACTTTTTTACATGTAAGACCAAACACAAGAAATAATTTTTCGGCATAATTTCCACAACACAGTCAAACAACAGAAAATGTTTTCCTTTACATAAAATATTTTCACCTGAAAATATTTTATACTAGAAAAACATTTTACATAGAGCCAAACACAACTTAAAGAACAAAATGAACCTCCAAGAGGAAAATTCAAATCTAATTGCTTAATTAAGAAATAGAATGGGTTTTACAAGAAATTGCAAATCTGATTTTTCAAAAACACACCACCTATTTGTCGTGGCAGCAAGGACACCCAACATAACTCCCAGCAAAGAAGAAAGATCCCTACCTATGGTAGGGAAGATGAGATCATCAATCTCTAGTTCACCTATGATAGCTCTAAATTCTTCAATAGTGTGGTGTAGTTTTATTCCATTGTAGCGAAATACATGCCAAGAAGGAACCCAATAGTTAGTAGCAGCACAAAGAAGAGGCTCATCCACCTTGATTTAATGGTAGGGAAAGATACAAGAAAGGCCATAGGGGCGATGGAATCCTTAAAATCGGGACCAAGCTTTCTAATCCAAGCTAAGACATCAAGAGGAGAGTTTTTTGCCATTAGGGGACCTTAAAAAAGGGCTCTCTGGGTTGAAAATGCATTGATAAGGGTTCTGGACTCAAACGACTACTTTTATTCTTAAGTAAGTCAGTTAGGGTTTTTCTGATTCGCGGTCCATGTATGCAAAGTCATAGCTGCGTACGTAGGCTCATCTCCACGTACGCACGACGCTTGGCAGAAGCCCATGTTCCCTTGTTTTGAGCACAACTTTTTCACTCCAAAGCATTCCTAGGGCTCCTGTGACCTAAAGGATCATTCAAGACACATTCCAAGCACAAGATTTCAAGCATTAAGGAAACAAAATTGTATAAAAACATACAATTCATCACATATCTTGTAACTTAAGTGCTAAGTCCCAATCAAAAGCATAAATGTAAAAAGATGTTCTTAAATACAATCCTTTGTCTCAAACTTAATCCAAATGTCTGAAAAAGGAGATGAAAAACATTAAAAGTAAAGAAGAAAAAGAAAAAAGTCGTGTGTTGTATACCTATATGTCTTGAACTACTGATAATCAATGGTGTCGTCTCTTCCTTGTTTAGTAGCTAGGAGTCGCCTCCGAATCCTCCTTCTCACCACCGTCATCATTATCATCATCACCACCACCACTGCCCAGGTGGGCCACTCCTCTAGGACCATACAGATTCCTCGAATAATTGGTCACCTCCAACTTGAGATTCCCAGCCAACCATACCAACTCCTCATGCTTTTGGATAGTGGGCTGCAATTCAAAGAAGAAAAGGTTAGTGACTGAAACAAAAAGAGAGAATTGGCAAAAAGAGAAAGAATAAAGGGAAGAAAGAACTCACTGCCCGAGTGTTGGAAGGGAAAAGATAGCCCATGATATTAGGATTACAGGGCACAACGCGCTTTCAAGCAAAGCCATCAGGGTCATAGGCATAGACCATCCAAGGAAGGTGTGGAGGGTCAATAAGCTCATCGGCAATAGGCTCTTCTTGTTACAATTTTCTACCATTAGAAGTCATGACAAACACAAGGAAGAGAAAAAGAAGAAAGTAAGCACATACCTGAGCAGTAAGGGAAGGCATAAGGTGGGTGATGTTAAACTCCTCATAGTCCAACCCCTCGAGAAGCCGCCCTATGAACTCCACTCCCCCATGAGTGGTACTTAACATCAGTCATGATGTATGGGGCAAGCATGAACTCAGGAGGGTCCATCGAAATCTAGAGGTCATCCCTACCCACCAACTGGCACCGCACCCTCTTCGCCAGATATAACGCCCTTCAGCCCGCTTCTTCAAAGGGTCAGGTGATCTTTGAAGCAATGAGAGCGGCATGCTCCAAGTCTCAAGAAGTAGGAAGGAGCTGGCTAGCCCATGAGATCCAATTAACCTATAATAACATGAGGTTAAAAAAATGATATCCTAAGGAAAATGCATGAAGAAGCATGAAAAACTAGAACTCTTGAACTTACCACATCAGAAGTTAACCCAGCAAGGTGGGCCCTCACTCAAGTAAACTCCCTCAAAATTAGGTCGGTGCTTGGGGTTATAAGGCCATACATAACCACCCACAATTGCAAAAAGAAGCATAAGTCACAAGTTAGATACAAGATGACAGTTTGCAAGATGACAGTGAGCAAGATAATACAGTTTGCAAGACTACAATCTACAAATGAAAATGCAAGAAATGGAAAGAGAACCAATCTTAAGGAGCTTCCAAGGCCCCAAAAACTACCGCAAGGTGCCCAAGTTGAGAGTGTCGAGTACAGATAGGCAAGACATGCTTGCCCTTAGTTGGCCCTCCGTGCCTCCCCAAAGTCCTAAAAGAGGGTCAACCACCTCAAGGACACCATTTGCCCACCAATGGCAAAGAGGTAAGCTCCCAACAAGTGAAGAAGGAAAGCCCTACCCATATGGAAGCATATAGTCCAACACCAAGTAGAAGTAGCGGATGGTCTCAGTGGAGTACTTCCTCCCCAACATGTCGAGACCCAGCTAGATGCCCGACACACCGTCCAAGTTGATGATGGCCCCTTCGAAGCTAAGGCTAATCATGCAGTAGAAATCATAGGAAGTCATTCTCACTCGGCAATATGAAAGGTGTGGGTAGTATCCCACCACCTTTTAATGAGGCATTGCACCAAGGTAGCGCTCGCAGACCTCTCTGGAAGAAGACCAATGATGGGCTTGAAGCCCGCCTTTCGGATGTAGGCCATACTTTCAAGGGCAAGAAGGTTGTACCATTCCACCACCTTATTAATGCTTCCCCTACCAGCATAAGAGGATGATGATTGCCAAAAAAAAAAAAAAAAAAAAAAAAAAAAAAAGGAAGAAGAAGAAGAAGATGACGACATTAGATTCTTGATTCAAGCATAAATGATGAAAATGATATTTTCAATGCAAGAATTAAGATGAAAAGAAGAATACAGTGATATTCAGGTACAAAAATGACAAAAAAGGGTGAAAATGGGTAGAGTAGGGCTTTTGCCAAGAGTCTCACGTACGCGCGTCAAAGCCCACGTACGCAAACAAGACCCCACGTATGCAAGCCTATCCCCATGTACGCAGGATCTCAAGAACATACTTGCGTACACAAGAATAAAGCTACGTACGCATGAATCTAAGATGTGTATGCAAACCCGAGCCCACACATGCAAAAAGCAGTTCTTCGGCATTTTCAAGCATGCTTCATCCAAAATCAATCGTAAACATGTTCCTACCCCTCCTAATATGTCAGGTTTTCATCTAAACTCATCCCATAGGAAAACCTAAGCATTTACAAGGCTAAAAACACATAAGAATGTGATTTTCTGGCCGGTATGTTAACGGTGGAAGCCTTATCAACCTCATTGCCCCACTCCAACAGGTAAGGTGGAATGCATCAGAGGGAAGGACGTAGGAGGTCTTCTTGGCTTTGGGTGCCATTGGAGGAGAAGAAGAGAGTTAAAGAGAAAATGAGAGAATGAGAAAGTTTGAAAATCTGAGAGAGTCAAAAGTGAAAGGAAAAGAAAGGAGAGGGAGGTTTTTGTAGAGAAAAGAAAAGATGAGTTATGGAGAATATGAAGAGATCAGGGAGATGAAGAGAATGAAGAAGAAAAAGAAATGGTTGGTAATCGTTGGAGATAATGAAAAGGTGGGAACACACCTAATGGCTAAATTACATATAGTTTAGGCCTCACCACTAAACTACATGTAGTTTAGTCATGAAAAAAAAAAAAAAGCCTTTCAAAAAGGAAGAACATCTCAAGATTGCCCTAGTTAGGCACGAAATCATCAAAGAACTTCCCAGTTAGTGGTAAAGAAAGCAGAAGACTTCCCTCAGTTAAGCATGTACACCCCAAAACCATTTCCAGTAGATCATATAAATTCAAAAGTATCATACCCATGGAGGAAGCAGAAGATTCTTCCTCAATGGTTCAAGCATATCAAGAACACTATCCCCAGTAAGGAAGCAGAAGACTCTTCCCCAATGGATCAAGCATCTCAAGCATCATTGGATCAAGCATATCAGGCATCATCCCTATAGAGGAAGCAGAAGACTCTTCCCCGATGGACCCAAGCATATTTAAACAATCCTTAGTGAGGAAGCAGAAGATTCTTCGATAAAGTATCCCTGGTAAATCAAGTATACTTAAAATATCCCCTGCAAGGAAGTAGAAGATTCTTCCTCAGTGAATCCAATACACCAAAAAATCCCCAGCAAGGAAGCAAAAGATTCTTCCTCAAAGTCCTCAAGAAACCATAAAGGAAGCAGAAAATTCTTCCCCAGTGGGTCACACGTCTACACTACTCCTTAGCGAGTCTATTCCCACTACTCCTCAGTGAGTTTCTCATTCCCAAGTAAGTCATGAAAGAGGTAGAAGATTCCTTACCATGCAAACCTACTCCTTAGCAAGTTTTCACCATCCTTAGTGGATCCAACAATCAAGACTATTCGTGCACATATCCCACGAGAATTGAACATGCAGGCACAATATAAAAAGGTAGAGATAGAGATAGAGAAAGAAAAAGAGACCAAGGTCAACCCAAAGCAAGAGTCTCACCAGAAAAGGTATAGAAAGAAGTGAAAAAGACAAGAGGAACTAGTCACCCGGAGAAGTTTGAGGCAAGAGCCTCGGACGGACACCACAGAGACTATATCCCTTTGTTGTTTGATGGGTTAGCTTGTAAGAGTACCCTTGTTTGTTTTCTTTTTCCTTTTTTCTTTTCTTTTTAAGTGACTCTAGGATAGTGAGTCACTCGCCATTTGCTTGCAAGTGGCAAAACAAGTTCTGGAATAGTGAACCTATCATTGTTCATTTCCCGAGCAACAAAGGTGGGACTTTGGACATACAAATCCCACGCAACTCTTCGGAGTTGCACCCTGCCTCATGTATGTGTGATGTGTGTCGTGTGCGTGGATTGGGTTGGGCTCGAGCTATACGTCAAAACAAAATGTTTTGTCTCTTATTCTTTTAATTCCGTTAGCAAAGCTCACGAATCAAAAAAAGGGCATCTGTAGACACCACATTTTGTAACCCTTACGACTCAAGCCCCCATTCCCCAATGATGCTCAAACTCTAAGGCCCAAGGCCAGTTTAGAACCCAATCAGATATCAAATTGACTTGAGGAGTGTTAAAATGAAAAATATAACCTTTTAAATGAGCAAAAATCTCTTTTTGGAAATTAAATGACCAAAGCGGCCCTCGGCTCACGTACATGGGTAGTGGCCTGCATACGTGGGCCAAAGTATGTGTACAGAGGTACTTTCCTATGTACGCAGCTAGGGTTTCAGAAGCATGAAAAATGCAAGTTCTCTGCAATAATGGTTGAGGTTTGAAATGAATCCTACGTCATTTAGGAGCCGTTCCAAACCCCATTTTTTCCACTATATAAAGCCTTACATGGTACATTTTCAAGACACACAGAAATCTCACGGGAAAAACTTAAGATTCACTAAAAAATAGTGAATCAAAAAAGAGTTTTTCACAAAACACCCTCAAGTCAATTTTATTTGATTGTGACCTTTTCTAGCCCCAATCCTGAGTTTAAGATTACTAATCACGTGTTTATTGACTGTGATAGATATGACTGAGGGGAATGGTCAAAATCATAGCTTGGGAACTCCTTTTGAGGTATCAAGCTTCAACTTTTCCTTTTTTATTTTTATGTTTTAATCTTTTTTTTTTTTTTTTTTTGGCTTGGTTTAAGTTTATGCATGTTTGCCTAGTTTAGTTTATAGTTCCATTTATGTTCTAAGCATGCTAGGTTGTTAGAATTAGGGTTTTTGTGTCTATGCTCTGTTTTCTATTTCGGTTTCTGGGTTAGGGTTGTTGAACAAGTCCCACGCACGCATGTCATAAGCATGCGTACGTAGCTTAATGGTTGTGTACGTAGGTGCTTGCCCAGAAACCCTAATCTAGATTCCTTATGTTGTTTGGTTGGCTTGTTTCACATGTTTTGCCTCTGTTTAAGCTTTTTTCACATGTTTATACGTATGTGAGCCTCTGTCTTGTATACTTGTTTGTCTTTAGCATGCTAAGATTAGGGTTTTATGTTTGTTTCTTATTTTGATGCTATGAACATGCATTCACATGCCCATTTATGATGCCATGGGTGCTGAGATGCTGCATGGTAAGTAATGTAAGTCATGCATTCACATGAACAAGCATGTTGTTTGTTTAATCCTCCTTTGGTATATGTGTATGAAGTTAATGCCTTATTTATAATATGTTTTGCTTGCTATTAATAATATGTTTGTTGCCATGCTTTGGTGGCTGCTTTATTTGATACATGAAAGGGTTTAACATACTAGGGTTTCTTATATATGTTTGGCTCTTTATTTCTTTATGGATAGATATGTTGTTTTGGATGAAAGATGCCATGTTAGATGCATGTTAGTGAATGTGTGTGAGTTAGGATATAAAATGTTGAATTAGTTTTTAATAGGGTTAAGACATAAGACACAATGATGGGAGGCCAACCTTAGGGTTAGGCGATCTTGAGTGCCTAACACCTTCACAAAAGCGTACCAAAACTCCGAACCCATACTCTAGTAGTAAGATCAAAGGTTCTTCCTAGTTCCTAGATCATTGCAAAAACTAGGTGGCGACTTCGAAACCCCTTATGTCAACATCGTGGACAAAGTATTACTCTAAAAATAATTTTGGCCTCCAAACATAATTCTTAACCCCTTAAATAAATAAATAAATAAAGCTTAAATAACAACAATAAAAAATTAGTCCAAATAAAAATAAAAATAACTCAAACAAAAACAAGACTAGACCAAACAATAACAAGTAAACAAATTATTCAATAAAAGGCCTATTCAAAAAAAAAAAATCTAATCATTTAAATTTGCAACACATTCAACCACATTTCATTTTTTCTTTTAAAAAAAACAATGGTCGTGAGTTCTCCTAAACAATGCCAGCAGTTATGCTTTCTTTAGCTCTGCAATCACAAGAATTTCGCTCTCCTTACTTGGCTCATAATTGTAAAAAATATCATTACTCTCTCTCTCTCTCTCTCTCTCTCTCTCTCATTTTAGACTCTCTCACTTTATTACTCTCATATCAACATTCTCAGTTTCTATTTTATTTCTTATTTATCCTTTTTTTTTTCTCTTTATTATTTCAAAGAAATTATAATACTACATATATTTGCGTTTTTTTTTTTGTGACGATTTTTTTGTGAAGAATATTAAAGTTATTTTTCTATTAAATTTTCTCTAATTTAAAGGCTTTTTTAGTGGCTACTTAAAAAAAAAAACCTAGTGCTATCGAATCAAATGTCAAAATCAATCATAGCATATAAACGTGCCATGTCATCTCGGTTGACTTTCATATTTAGGATTGAGATTAGGTGCAATACTTAAGGTATTACACTTGATACAATTGTAATTAATGGTTGAGGTTGAAAGTTGAAAAAACAATTTTCAATCTCAATCATTAAATAAAATATATTAAAAAAAAGTTAAAATGTTAAAGTTAAAAAGTAAAAAATGTAAAAAAAATATGTGAGAGAAAGTAGGTGAATGGTCTGATCATACTTGAAAGCAATCTTGGGGTCTATTTGGATACCGCTTATTTTGTTGAAAACTGAAAACTGAAAATTAAGAACACTGTAGCAAAATAATTTTTAAATGTATGAATAGTACTGTGAGACCCATTTTTAATGAAAGTTTGGTTGAAAAAAAGAGGTTTGTAGGTCCCGTGAACAGTGCACGGGACCCACTGATAAACACATTTTAGTGAAAATTTTGCTGGTCAAAGAGGTAGTGGTACCATGCATAGTGCATGGGACCCACTGACAGATAACATCCCACGTGAAAACATTGTTCTCAATAAAAAAAGAAAAAAGAAAAAAAGAAGGAAAATGCAGATGCACAAACGTAGCACAGAAACGCAATCCAAACACATACTTAGTTTGATCTCTTTTTTGACGTTTTTCACCGATTCTCTTTACTTGATTTAGCACCATGCAATTATTACACCTGATCCAAAGCCCTTTTCCTTGTTTATTAAACATATTTGGGATTTTCTATCGTGTGCCCTTAAGAAATATATTAGTAAATCATTTTAGAATTTTTTTTTTTTTTATAGAAAAACGAAAAAAAATAATTTACTATTTTGACAGTTTTTTCAATTTTTCATAAATTTTTTTTCAAAATAAATAATTAACATGTGTCTTAAGGACACACATTAACCGGACATGAAAGTTCAATAAGGGTATACAACACTTTTGAACGTTTAGACCCCAAATAACACAAATACCAATTCAAGCTTTATATCAAATAATTTATGTGCGGAATATGATAACAAGCTTATAACAGAATTGATAGAACAATCTAAGCCAAATATAAACACATCCACAGCAGTAAATATAAGGCAAATGTAAAGGGAAAGAAGATGCAAACACACGGACAACACACGATGTGTTATCGAAGAGGAAACCGAAGTCCTCGGTGTAAAACCTCTCCGCCGCCCTCCAAGCGGTCAAATAATCCACTAAAGAATGCAGTTGGGATACATGAACAGCAGAAGACCCTCCAAGCCTAATCTACCCTGGTACCTAAGCCCTCCAAGCTTTTTGCTCCAACGAGGTTACGTCGAACCTATTTCTTCTCTAGCTTCCCGGATTCCGCTACTTGACCATAACATCAACCAATGTATATTGGTTCATTTCCAAACTGCTTCCCAAAGCACCAAATGGACCTTCTCACAGATGTGGGTGTGGTGAGACAAGGGTTTGGTAAATAACCTCTCAAGGGTATGACAATGGAGAGGAAGAGAGTAGAGGAATTTGTAGAGTCTCTTTAGATGAAGATTGGGGATGAATCAATCTTGTATTTCTCTAGGGTTTTCTCTCAAAAATTCTCTCTGGAAGCTCTCTCAAAATGATGGGTATAAGGGTGTATATATAGTAGGGTGAGAAGGGAATGCAAAACGTCAGTTTTTGCCAAACCGGGCAAGTTGGCGACTTGAACTCACGGCTTGGCCAAGTCGCGAAATCAAGTCGCGACGTAACGGCCTGGACAGACTGGAACTTTTGTCCTGTAGCGTGACAGCTGGCACGACCCTTTAGCTTCCCAGTGTGCCTCTCACGTGACTGCATTTCGCGGCTTGCCAGTCGCGAACCACCCGTGAGTCCTAGTCGCGAGACTCTGTTTTTCTTGCATACTCTTGAGCTTTTCTTCACATCTTCTCACACACTACCCTTACAATTTTCCTACCTAAATACAGGGTTACTAAGTGCTAAATTACAAGCAAATTGGTCACGGAATAAAGCCAATTAGATGGTTGATTAAATTCAACCTTACAGGACACAACATATTTTTAGCTACTTTAAAACACGTAAAATCAATACTATCAAACCTTTTGCTTTGCTGTAGGTAGGTGATTGTTGGCGTGATTTTCGGAATTGTAGTTAACAAAATCAATTAAAGCACGAGATCACCGTCATTAATAGCTGTTATAGGCCAAAATGGCCAAATACCATCAATTTTTGAAATATTTAGCAAAAACACACTGTTTCGGAATAAACAACGATCTACCACTTTTTCAAGTACTCGAGTTTGGTGAACTCGAGTACTCTATTTTATTGTTCCACCGTGGCATGATGACATGGCATGTGGGATTTAAAAATTCCGATTAGTACTCGAGCTTCAGGAGCTCGAGTATTGTGTACCCGAGTCTGGTAAGCTCGAGTATGTCTGAACTAAACTCAATTTTATTTGCTACTCTCACTTCTCACTTTCACTTCTCACTCTCACTTACCAGAACACACTCTCACTCTCCTTCACACCTAAACATTCACACCATTGGCAGCAGAAAACCCGTCGGTGGCAGAAGACTCTCGTCGGCGACCTCTCACTCAGCTCTCTCACTGTCTCGCACTAAGGTCAGTTTTTTAGTTTTAGGGTTACGTCTTTCTTTTGAAATTTGAATGGATTCATAATTAGAAATATTGAAAAAAAAACAAAAAAACACAGAGCTGATACCAAGTTTCCTTTTTCTGAAATTTTAATGGATTCAAAACACAGAGTTGAAATTTTAATGGATTCAAAATTAGAAATATTGAAAAAAAAAAAGTACTTTTTCTTTTTTCTTATTTTTAATTATTTTGGGGCCTGAGAAACAAGATTCTTATATATTTTAGCTTAATATATTTGGGTTATTTCAAATTTGGAAGAAAGATATATGTAAGACTCAAAAGTACTTTTCCTACAACTAGAGATGGAATTGATATGGTTGCTTGGAGTTTAAATTATCTGTTTTAAACGACACTTTAAAGTTGTTTTGTCACTTGAAAATTATTTCATTTCTTTGAGAGTTATAGAAATACTAAGATTGTGAATATTGACCTTGACTGTTATTGCAAGACTTGTTCTTTGAATACTTTTCACTTCAATACTTCTGAATATTGACCTTGACTGTTTTAACACATCCACTTCAATACTTTTCAACTACACTAGATTAGAGACTATCATTTTTAGCATTGAAGAGGGAGAAAATGGAGAAATTAAATTTGGCTTTGAATTCTAAGCAATAACATTTTCGTAAGCACCCTTCCAAAAAAAAAAAAAAAAACAAACAAACAAACAAACAAATAGACGTTTACATGGTGATGATCCACTTGATCACATGACTGAGCTCTGTACACAAACACCTGCTAAAGAATGAGAAACCACCTTAAGAGGTAGGGAAAATTTTTATAACATGCATTATAGTACTAAAAGTTCAGCAGTTAAAATACAAGAAAAGATAGTATTCTAAAAGAGGAAATTTGCTTAAAGATAAGGGTGGTTCCTATTAATGAAATGATGTGGGGGAGTCACTTAAGATGATCATGTTTAGAGGAGAATGATTAATGTATCAGTGAGAAAAAGTGAATGATTCAAGTTGAAGGAACAATAAAAAGGTAGAGAAAAACAAAAATTAACATTAGTTGAAATAGTAAAAAAGAATGTCAAGTAAAGAAGTAATTGTGAATACAATTTCGGATAGAATAGAATGATAGATATGACCAACTCAACAGCGTACTTTGTTGAGGATCCATAATCGACATCAATTTAGTTATTGGTATTGTAGTATTTCACCCTCCATTTTATGCTTATGGTGAAGAAATGCTATTTAGTCTAAATTTCCTTAATGATGAATTATTATTACTCATGTAAAGAAATCCATGATTTTCGAAATGGGGTCTCATATGTAGGATTTGAGAGAAGTTAAAAAAAGAAAAAGAAAAAAAAAAAAAAAGGCATACATACGTCATAGTTATGATTGTTATAGCTAGTTATTTTCAAATGAGTCTTCACTAGATAAGTGTTTGTATGGGTATTTATATTTATTTGTCAACAACTATAATATTAAATAAATAAATAAAATAATAATTATGATAATAAAAACCTTAAGTGGACCACATTAAACATATCTCCCTAGTCCTACTTAGAACCATTAAAAAATAATAGGACCTACTTAGAAAGAGTGAAAGACAGAGCTAATGCATGATAAATGTGTCAAAACAAATGTTGAAGATTATAAATTGTAATGGATATGACTCAAAATTGTGGTTGTCATGTTTATATTATACCTCAAGGTTGGTGACAATGAGTGGGCTGAAGATATCCAAGGCATACAGGATGCATGAGAATTGTGGTGTAAGTTTGTCAGGCCAGCCTCAAGAATTTTGTGTATGAAAGTTTGTGCATTTGTACTTGTATGACCTTCATGAGCATAGGAGCATGCTGCCTTATCCTGCCTTATCCTATTTTTCCGTAGTCCATGTGCTTTGAGTCAAATTGAGCCCTGCTTTTTTCTTCCCCCTCTTTCCCCACCCCCCTTCTTTTTCCATTAGCTTGCAGTTTGTGCCAGATTTATTTCTGAGTCAAATGTTCTTATTTATATTTTCTGTTTTCTATGGGGCTCTGCTGCTTACACTAGCTACCGGTGTGATATGTCAATTGAAGAAGCTACAGAATTGGCTAGAAGGTCTATTTATCATGCAACATCCCGTGATGGTGCCAGTGGTGGAGTTGGTAGCGGTACTCTCTCTTTCTCTCTCTCTCTCTCTGAACACCACACATCCATGATCACAGTATAATTTGAACTTGTTCTTTTTATCAGTTTGTTATGTGGGACCTGAAGGATGGAAAAGGCTCGATGGAAAAAGCTCTCTTGACCAGTGGAACAGGAAATGGTTGAAGTAGCTAGGGCATAAGGCTTATGCCGAAGTTGGACACTCTGCTATAGATGTTCTCTCCTTTAATAGATGGATTCCAAGACATGCTTACAAGGCCTAAAATCCTTTAAGCACATGCATTTCCAGTTGTTCTTTGAAACTATTTATAGATATACTTGTCCGTAAGGTTATCACTTACCAGAGCCCATATAATTCATGGCTGTGTATCACAACATTAAAATTTCAAGATTGGACAAATTGAGTGCTGACACACATTATTATAGTAGTGATATTATATTACATTTTCACATCAGAACTATTCATTCCAATTATTGTTTGTATACCTTTTAACTGACACAATGTCTCAGCAACATGAAATTGGAATCTGCTTGGACTTTGGTTGAAACTATATGCCTGCTGACTGGGATTGACTAATTCCCCTTTTGTTTTAAGGTTCAGATTCAATACTTTGGCGAGGGAGAAATTGTGGAGGTGTCAGGTAGCTTCAACGGTTGGCATCAGCGGATTAAAATGGATCCACAGCCATCATCAAGTATCACAGACTCCAATGCCTCAAGGTCTTTAATTTTTTGCCAAATTCTCTATTTACAACTCAGCATCACTGTCAAGTTATTTTAATTTTCATAACTAGTTTTTTCCAATCTAGGTTTCAGATATTCAACTTGTTTTATCTTAGTAGGTTAAAAAGAAAAAATAAACAACTTTTTTTTTTTTTTTTGGTGATGTTTCCTTCATTCCTTGAAAAGGTGTTTGTTATGTTGTCATTTTACTCCCATTTCAGTCAAGCCCACCCTTCCTCTTAAAGCATAAAGCCTGGCAGGTCTTAGGCTTTAATGATTTGTAAAAACTCTGGAAATTTGTCAAAAAAAAATATAAAAAAATGCAGGAGTAAAAGGTCTCAAGAAGAAAATCATCAGGTAGAAAGTGACATAAACATGTATGTGGTATCCACCTAGATGACTAATGCTTAATTGGTCAACCTTGACATGCCAGATGCTTCTGGTGTGACCGTCATTAATAATATGAACATTGAAAATAGTGTTTGAGTCAATCTCTAATCCTTTTCTAATGGACCACATTGGCATTGCACTTCCTCTTAGCACACTAGATGCATCTCTTCTGGCACACTCTTGTGAATTAAGAATAATAATATTTTTTATATATTTGCTGCTCAAACTTTGATTAATTAAATAATGAGCTTACTTTGTAAAATTATGCATGGCCAGTCACTAGATGGTTGCAAGTAGAATTTTTACCCAATTTCATTGCAGTTTGTGATAGTTTTCAATAATTTTTAGAAAATTTACTTCTCTTTTTAAACTAATTTTCCTACCTAAACTAACAATGAAATCACGTGGTTTAATATCCTCCAATTATGGCAAGGTTGGCATCAAAAAGGTTTTTGTACATAGTTTCTTGATTCATGGTGATTTTTGTATGGATTTCAATCCAAGAAATTCCAATCCAAGAATGTTTATTTGCTTCAAATAGTTAGTTGAATTCTGGTCGTATATATATGTGTGTGTGTGTGTGTGTGTGGGTGTTTCAATTTATGCTTATTATGTTGGGGTTATTGGTTAGTGTACAGAAAACAATGATAGATTGCTTGGAGTTCTGTACTATCCAAGAAAAGATCAAAGCTTAAAGCCACGTAGGTAAAAGAAATGGAATCAGGCCTTCAAGACCATGCAGATTTTGGATTGATGTTGCTATCTTGTACCATGAAAATTAAGGTCCTTTAGCTTGTATGTGCAACGTTTAAGTTTAAACTCTTTTACCAAGTTCAAGTGATTGCCCAGCAGTAATGGCATTCTTTGTACTGCACTATATGTCTGTGGTTCGAATTCCACCCCTCCCCTTCCCTACCTATTAAAAAAATGTTTAGATTTCTTTCTGTTTTTCTTTCCTTTTATACTTATATTTTCCATATTCACTTGGTAAGCCAGCATATAACTTAGCAAGAAATCAAGTGGTTTCCATCAGAAATCCATAATGCTCGTGAAATATTGATGCCTGAAAATATTGGGAGTTGCAATTTGATGGCATTTCTGGAAAGGCTGAGAATTCGTAGGTATTACAACTGGGAAATTTGATTTTTAGGACAAAAAGTTTAGAATGCGAAAGATTTTTAAAATTGTCTCTCTAAAGTTATTAATCCTCCTTATCAAAGCTATTTTCAGCTTATTATTTTGAGGGACGTAGGCAGCAAATGGGGCCGAGATTAGTTGGCCTAATGTTGTGGCAACAGATCAACCAATAAAAAAATGTAAAAGGGCAACAAATCAATAAAATTATATATGATCTCCTATCCAGCATGACTTAATGCTTCTCCCTTGGTAATAGAGGGAAGTGCCAACCATAATGGCACTTGGCAACCATAATGGCAGAGCCACAATTGCTTATATATATTGACGTGGAAGTTCTAGGTCCCCAGGAAAATCAGTAACCAAATGCAAATGCAAACTGCCAAAATGTCTAACCAAACAGACCATATAACTTGCCCTTCGAAAATATCGAATTATCATGACGGTTATCAATTATCATTCCAAAGTAAAAATGAATCTGTCAACAATTGGATCATCATAATTTTAAACAATTGCAATGCACTTTCTCACACTCAAATTCACTCATTAATACCCTATAACCAAAAATAGAAATACACTCAAAAGCCCTAAAACTTCTGATCTCACATTCACACAATCTACAAATCAACACAAAATGATCCTTGGACTAATTACAAACCAATACGCTCTCATTTTCATATTTATGTGGTAGTTTTACACTTCAAAGCAGAGGCACATATTTTTACATTCCTTCTGCAGCAACAAAATTTCATAAATTTCCAAATCCTTTCTGTAGCACAGATTCAGTATGAAATTTAGTCAGGCCTCAAATCCATGGAGATTCATAATAGTTGCAGCAACATTGGCAAGCCCACCAGTAGGAATATCCCTACGGAATCTGCAACCAGGTGCTAATCTAGGACCTCCAATTGCAATTGGCACCTAAATAAAGAGAAAAAACAAATATACAATGTTTTAGAACTTGAGAAGCAACATCCATCTAGTTAATAGTAATAACAACGATGTTGACTGATAAAGTAACAGCCAATAACAATAAAAAATCCTAGGTGCAGAGTGCAATCTGTAAAGCCCAAAAAAAAGTATATCATTACTTGGGTGTTTCAAATAAAAAGAATTCAATGAACTTACTGGCTGACAAGTATGAGAAGTGAGTATTTGAATTTTGCCACCCTTGTCAAGAAGAGGTTGCCCTGTTTTGTTCCTCTTTACCATGTCCTCAGCATTACCATGATCTGCAGTAACAACATAAATTCCACCAACTTGCTCTATTGCATCAAGGATCATCTGCAATTTTCCAATTTTTTCTCCAGTAAGCCACATGCAACCTTTTCTTTTAATAGGTAAAAGGAAAAGGAAAACATAAGATGAAAGACTAGATTCAAGCTACTCCCCCCCATATCTTATCATTGGTTTAATTGGTAAGTCACCCCAATGGATCTTGAATTCAAGAGCTCATCAATGATCAACCATATAACTCTTTATGGGGGTTAAAGTACCAATTGAGCTAGAGCTCATTGATTGCAACAGGAGCATCATTTTCTGATACTTCCATTGTCCAGGACACCATAAGCATAGGGTGAACCAGATTTCTGTGCCAAAACTGACAGTCAGCAGCTCCTGCACATGTAAGGATTGATTTCAATGATTTTCTTTATAGACTGTGATAAGGAAGGAAAGAGTAAATGCAACAGATTATAATTTAACATCCACTTTCAATGATTTTCCACTGCGATTACTGTTACTTACAACATTAATTGGTCAATTATCTCAAAAAGGAACACATACAGGCTACTCTGCAGTCACACTTATAGAAGGCAAAAAAAAAAAAGATATACTAGTACTATCTTTTCCCTAGTAAGATAGTCATCCAGATAATATAAATGTCAGTGAGATATGATTCTCTTGAGTCTTTCTATAGAAATCATTATATTTCACACATGATCTAATTATGAGGAAGTGCAGACCACAAAGTCCTACCATTGTACACTTTCAGCCAAAACTAAAAAATGGTGGCACAGGCAAAAAATTATAAAAGAAATTTACTTTACCTTTAGGTTTCTTACTTGATGAGGACAGCCAGCAGGAATGAAGACAGTGTCTCCAAGATTTTGGACAAATGTCCAGGGTTCAATTCCTATATGATAGCGAAATATTAACATAAGTTAAAAAACACACACATGCATATATATATATATATATATAGAAGTAAAAAAACACACACATGCGTAGGTTTAAATCTTAACCATCACTTCTTAATTACAAAAACAACTTTTCCAGAGACTTTAAAAAGTCCATTCCATAAGGTCGTTTGAATCAGTAAAAGGACTGGTGCCCCAGCAGTGTCACATTGATTGACCAAACGAAAACAGTACCATCAAATAATTTTGTCACCACCAGTATAACCAAAAGGTATAATGATATAGCTAAGCAATAAAAATTATATATTGTATCAACTTGAAATTCATAGACAAAACTACCTACTACAATGGACAACAATGGAGGTGCCTAAATTCCTTAAAGTGCTTCTTATTCCATTCCTGCAGCTTCGGAACATCTTGTCTCTGGAAAATGTCCCAGATGGCACCATCCCCTGAAGCTTTTAACCAGTCCAAATTATTTCCAGAAATTGTAGCATCACTCCCACCACTGTTATTTCCAGATATTTCTTCCACAACTTGAAAATTTCAGAATAATTCCCTTTGGTCTTGCTCAAAGTGCTTCTTTTTCATTTTTTCTATGCTTTCAAGGTGCCACTTTCTCAGTCTCTCTTCCGCAGTATGAGTCAAAATATTTACCTAAAACAGTGAATTAAAAATAAAGAAAATTAGAACATCATACACAAAAAAGCTAAGCTTCTCACATATTTCAATCCCTCATATGTGCAACAAAGAAGGCACATACAACCACTACAACAGACAAGGATTAATAGCAATAAGAGTGGGAATCAATCTAATATATCCAAAAGTTCATACAAGTTTCAGGCCATCATTAATTAGCAGCTGTGTCTCCTCCCCATGGCAGTATCGGTTGGACTAGATCAAATTGACCATGCTTAGAAACAGATTAATATAGTAGACAAAAGTTTTGCTGACAAAATAAAGGAGAGTGTAATACAGTTGTGCAACTGAAAAATAACTTACATAAGTTATTCTATAGATCCTATACTATTGCAAGCCCAAAGCAGCACTAATTCATGACCATCGAAAATCATCCCCGTTTTCTTCTCCTCACTAGTTCCTTAACTGGTCTCACCTTGCCTGAAAAGAACACAAGCAAATACTAATATGCAAATCATTTAACTATAAAGAGATGTATATGTAATCAGTATTGAATCGAAGTATAGTACCATGTCCAGTCTCATAATCAGGAGGATGTGTCCGTGTCCGTTGCGGCCTTCGCGGCCGATCCTGAATGTGTGAAGCCTTTGGTAGGGGGGCGGGTATCTGTGTCTGGATGAACTCGGTATGCACAAACTCAAGGGGGACAGCACCAGGGGTGGGCATGAATCTCATCTCATCTCTACCATGTACATCTGCAGGGGCAGTGCTGGTAGTCAGTGGGGGAGACATACGGGTGGTGGGCAATGGAGATGTAGTAGGGGATGTGGGTGGGTAGGTATCATCGCTCCTCATGGATAGGGACCGAGATGTGTCCCCATGGGCAAATCTATGGGACGGACCCGCATCATCGTGTGCCATGGAGCCCATGTCATAACCAGTGTCCAAACACATCTCATCTGTTGTCTGACTTGCTTCCTCCATGGTGTGGTCATGCATGGGTGTGTGGCGCCGACTAGATGTGGGCACGGGTGTGGGAAGTTGAGTAGATGTGGGACGCTGACTAGATTGACGGCCTCCACGCTCTTGACGTCCACTTGCTTGTCGACCACGCCCTACAGCCGATTCACTTGTGTTGCCCGCATCGCGTGCATCGTCCAAGGTCAACCGACCAATCTCTTCAACAGATTGCAAGGCCTTAATACAGTCGGTGTAGATCTCAGACCTTGGTTCGCACTTCGCCATAATCCTTAACTATGATTCAACTTTGGTCATAAGTATACAAGAGTAGTGTTAGTAGGTTGATCTAAACTATGCGAAGCAAGGTACATTTATAACAAAACAGTTTTGTAAACTTACCAAAGTGTCCCAGTACGAGATCTCTTTTGTAATATGGCGAACAATACGGGGACGAAACCACACCATATACTCGTCATTGTAGCTCATCTCCCCATGAAAGGGCGGTGCATCGGCAATTGTGGCGTGCGCAGCCCATTTAGCAATATGTGTGGCATGTTCTTGGGCCCAGTTTTTTTGGTGCTTGCCCTGGAGAGTAATCTTGTGAAGGTCAACTGAAGTATCGACATCGAGTGGTATGCCTTGCTTCATCCAAAACTGTCGGAGAACACGTTCAGGGTGATGGCCTTTAACCACCCAAAAATGTATGAGTGGCATGATAGACCTCCATATGTGTTGGCCTGCTATACAATATGCGGGAAGGGAACCCAAATAATTTCTGTATGGCTCCCACACAATCTACAATGATCCAACTGATGCAAACAACCATATTAACAATATAATTATAAAAAATGTGTAACGAATGTGAACAATACATGTAACTTTGCTTTGAAATAAAAAAAAATGTTTATTTATGTATATGCAAATTGTAAGTACAACAACTACATGCCAAAACGGTTCCCACTTGTAAGGCACGATACTTGAATTGGCCGTAGCGAAGCAAGCGACACACGATAGGCGCGTAGGACGTGCATTCCATGTTCAGTTGTTATCTTAGCCCCTTTCCATCTAGCAAACAACAGAGACATAAAAGTCATATTAGTTACTTACATAATTCCCATGCGAAAAAACTTAATGCGGAAATGTAAAGAAGTAACTATCTAAGATCCTACATACCTGATAGCAAGTGGACCTGGGGGTAGTGCCTGGTGTGGATGCCTCATCACAGGACATATGTGTGGAAACCTCGCCCACGCCCACAACTGCACCAATAGTAGTGCACCGCCAATCTGCTTGGTTGTCTTCTTTTATGCATTACAGAGGTGTCTATATAGACAACTAAGTGCTGCACTACCCCAACTATACTTCTTTCCATTGCTGATTGGATTGAAAAATTGCAGATACATAACTGAGACCCGTTTGCCAGACTTATCCATAAACAACGTACCACCCAACATTCCCAGTATATAAAACCGAGCATACTGCTGCACAAGCTCCTCGGTGGCGCCAGCTGGGAGAGGGTTGCTAAATCGATCCTCAAGCCATTTGGCTTTTACCCTCGACCCTTCTATCACTCTAGTGTTCTTGCGACGATCACCAACGTCTCTTCCCGGCGGCCTATGCCCTAGCATTTCGTAGCAGAGGTGGGCCTAATCGCCCGTATCAGTATATCCCACCACCGGCAAGCCATCTACAGGTACCCCCATTATAACCTCCATGTCTTGTAGCGTGATGGTCATCTCACCGTGGGGCAAGTGGAATGAGTGCGTCTCTGGCCGCCATCTCTCCACCAACGCCATGATCAATGCATGGTCAAGGTCCATATGTGGGACCTAAAGTAGCCCATCTAACCCCACATTTGTGATATAAGCCGCAATTCGTGGATCTAAACTGCACCATCTTCAAGCAGACCTTTATCTCGGTGACAACAAGTCAGTACACCTGGCACTTCCTGCAAACAAAGCAGCTTAGTATTAATTACGCTTCTTAAATGCCAAAACTCTTTGTACTACATATATTGACTACAATTTTGGACAAGTGCATACCTCGCCTTCCAAAGGAGCATCCCAAAGCAAACTTGAACGATGCATAGCCTGCCTCCTCAAGACAGTCTGTATAGAGGGTCCCGCTTCATGTGGGTCCATATCTGGCATTTGGTGACAACAATCAGGGGAAAATTCACTTCAAATACATAAACTTTCTTCTTCTTCTTCTTATTTATTTATTTTTAATTATAAACATATTTGATTGAAAATGGCAATAATATATATCTAATGCAGCCTTCACTGGTTTCATAAAAAAAAAAAAAAAAAAAAAAAAAAAAAAAAGAATTAAACTTCAGAATGTTAAGTAGATTACAGCATATTCAGCTAATAGAAATAGAATACATCAGCATACACGATAAAACATTTTCACCCCTAAATAAATAAATGAGAAAGTCGCAACATTCAGATGGAAGAAATTTCTAAAATGAAAGTCTCTCTACATTATTAAAATCAACCCTCACTTTAATAGTCCAAGCATCCTACTCATTATGGCCTCAATGAGAACGCTAACTGTGTCCTACAATGACTGATTGCTATAATAACACATGAAAATGTTCATTAAAAAAAAAAAACAAAAACAAAATGTACCAGGGAAAACTCGATTTCGCCATACTCGAGTACTCAAAAAGTGATACATCCTTACATATTTCCGAAACAGTAATAAATTGCAACATAGTTTGAAAAAAATGCTATATAGCTATTTTCATCGTTTATTACTTTATACTTTATGGCCCAGCAAAAGTCACAACTCAATTTGTGTTATTCATTGTATCATTGATGGTTCATGCCTAGCTAGGACTAAGACCTACCTGCCTATCCATGTATGCCACTAGTGCCTTCTGTCATCTCTCTCTCTCTCTCTCTCTCTCTCTCTCTCTCTCTCTCGTACATATACATTAGTTAACTGAGCCAAGCACATGGCCACGAGATATAGAACTGTAGAATAGCAGACAAAATAAATTCAATATGCGCCCCCGAAAGGACATCCATATCAGAGTATAAGCTTCATTAACATAATAAAAAATCGTGTTACAACATGATTGTGGGATCATAATCTTGCAGGTCGGCTATGATTGCGCCGTGTCCTGTCTTTAATTCACAAACACTACACTAACCAGGAAACTGCCTACTGTTGCACTTTTTGCTAGTCAATTAGTCATAATGTTCCAAGTTAGAAGCATAAATTCTTTGTATAACACACTACACCATATCAGTCAAATTAATAAATAAATAAAAGTATCAATATAATGTTATTGTATTGTTATTTTTTTTCATTCTAGCTTTTATTTTGTTTAGAGGTATATATATATATATATATATACCCCCTTGAGAAAACAAATATTTAGAACTTCTTTGAGAAGTATTATATATGTTTTTTGAATAAGACTTTGAGAAGTAATACTTGAATTGTATTCCAATTAAAGTAGCCCCAAAAGCTTATCCCAGATGGCCATATCACAAAATTAACAAAGAGCTCTAAGAGTATTCCTGCTCCTAGTACCAATAACAATTTGTACATAACTTAATTTCACTCCTTCAATATTTAAGGTTGTCTTTGGATGATTTTTTTTAATTTTTTTATTTAGCTTATTTTGTTTTAAAAATTAATTGTGTAAAATTATTATTGTGAATCTTTAAAAATTTGTACATATATAATTTAGCTGCAAAATAAATTAATATTTTCAAATACAATAAACAGATCCTAAAGATCTTTGGAGTAAATTCCACCAAACACGGGTTTGGTTTATAGAGTGGGCTTCAATCTTTTCTACAGTTCTACTGAGTTAAGATGATACATCCTCATCTGGACACATTCTATAAAGCATAGCTAGTGAGTCCGTCCCGCATTGCATATGCATTAGCCCAAACAAAAGTCATCTCTGTTTGCCTTATCTTTTATGTTTTGATTTGAAAGGATACAATTGTTGAAGCAATAAAATAGTGATCCCTTAAAAGATCATTTACCATGTCTTGTGTTCAAACGTAAAAGATGTTGGTAGATACTTTAAATTTGACAACATCATAAACAAACAGATATATATACATACATTATAACTAGTACTATGACTTGTAGTACATGTAGGGTACTGAAATTTATTTTATGAACTTTGTATGTGGTATGTCTATTATTGGATGATAGTACGAATTGTTAAGAGACAGTATT
The DNA here is from genome assembly GCF_002906115.3 of Quercus suber. Taxonomy (NCBI): domain Eukaryota; kingdom Viridiplantae; phylum Streptophyta; class Magnoliopsida; order Fagales; family Fagaceae; genus Quercus; species Quercus suber. The sequence continues at coordinate 820,732 of NW_027069492.1, read as the reverse complement.
GGAGGTTTATAGGTAACAGTACTGTAAGATTTTATTCAACTACCATGTTAGCAGAATTAAGGTTTCATAAGTATTGTACAAAGCATCATCATATATAGCACTTTAAAGGGTCATCAAAAACAATATATATAGCACCTTAAAGACACCCTCAAATCTTTCAATTTTAAAGTAGATTTTTTGAAATATTTAGAGAGTTGTTCTACTTTTCTATTTTTTGATAATTTGATAGTTAGAAAAAAACGGATTTCAACCTTGAACATTTACATTAAAAACACTAAGAAATTCCAATTCCTAATTATGAATCTAATGACTTTCTAAGGCATATGAGGATTTTGTAACTAAATGTGATTACAAACCCTTTCTCCTTCCTAATTGCATCAACTACAATAAATTTATAAGATGATCATTTTCTACCCCTAAACTCCCAACCCTTAAGATCCTAAACTGATAAAACAAGCTAAATGTGCCAAATGAGAACGGCAAATGTTATCCTAACCCAAATTCAACAAGTCCAATAATAAAGGTGTACACTTAAACCAATAATAATGAAAGGAGTATTATCTTTATCCATGTGTGGCAAATCAAACAACATTGACATCATTGCAACACAAAAGGTGGAAATTCAAAAAGTTTCATGTAACAAAGCAAATATGTATTCATGACAACATATTACCATGATACTATCCAAGCATAAAACGTTAAGTTTTAATGTACAGAGGAAATCATATCACATTGAGAGAAGCCCTATTATTGACACAAATTCCATTGGTTGCTTCAAGGAAAACTAAGACCTCCAAATTTGATAAAGAGACTACTTTGAGGAAGTCTAGACCTCCACATTAAACTAGCTAAGAATTTGTAACTTAAAAATTCATGATTATTATTTATTCATTCTCAATATATGAATTATACAAGACAAACTTCCAAATAGATAAACATAAATATTAACTTACGGTTGTCTATCAATAAAACTAATCTTAATCCAAACTAATTTATTTGAGTAAATTAAACATATCTCTGTCACTACTTATCCTATAATTAATTATACAAGACAAACTTCCAAATAGATAAACATAAATATTAACTTACGGTTGTCTATCAATAAAACTAATCTTAATCCAAACTAATTTATTTGAGTAAATTAAACATATCTCTGTCACTACTTATCCTATAATAATTAAAATAAATTAGACACATAACAAATCCTCTACTGATTACCTCAAAAGCAAAAGTATAACGTGAATGGCAAAATAATTATTCAGATCAATCATACTGGCAAGCTATTAAAAGAAATCATTAGAGCATCTCCTTCACAAAGACCCACAAATACCCACAAATACCAAATGCTCAAACAAATATTGAGATAAGGAGACATACCTTGTGATTCCACTGAAGATGCAGACCGACAGTGAGAGTAGAGAGCCTGACAGTGAGAGTAGAGAGCGTGAGCAACAGGGAGAGTCAGATCGAGACTGAGACTGAGAGGGAGACTGAGAGCGAGAGGCAAACTAAGAATGAGAGCGAGAGCGAGAGGGAGACCGAGGGTGAGCGGCAAACTAAGAATGAGAGCGAGAGCGAGAGCGAGACTGAGAGGGAGATTGACAGCGTGTGAGAGATGATAGCGAGATTGAGAGGGAGATTGAGAAAGTGATAGCGAGATTGAGAGGGAGATTGAGAAAGTGATAGCGAGATTGAGAGGGAGATAGCGAGATTGAAAGGGAGATTGAGAAAGTGATAGATGAGAGAGTAAGCTTAGCTGAGTTGGTAACAGATCTTGGTTTAAGTGTGGGTAACAGGGGCCATACTCAATGTTAATTGGCTAGAACAGTACTCGAGCTCCTGAAGTTCGAGTACTAAGCGGAATTTTTAAATCCCAAATGCCATGTCATTGTGCCACGGTAGAAGCATAAAATAGGGTACTCGAGTTCACCAAACTCGAGTACTTGAAGAAGTGGTAGATCCTTGTTTATTTCCGAAACAGTGTTTTTTTGCCAAATATTTCAAAAATTAATGGTAAAAGGCCATTTTGACTAGCTATTATATATATATATATATATATATATATTTTGCTGAATAGTTGTTATATTCTCTTTGTCGAAGTTTTGTTCACCGGAGTGTGGATATCGAACCATTTTTTAATTCCTTTTTTTCCAACTATGGCCTACCAAGAATTTTACTTGGTTACAGCTACGTGATAGTTAGGTTGAGCTTGGATTGCACCGAAAAATGAAACTAATGAGGATAAAAATAGTACTTACTTATATGAAGTATAAAGCTGACGGTTGTAGATAAAGCCATCAAGCTGACGGGTACAGTTACAATCGTCAGCTTCCTCTTGAAGGAGTCAACGAATGATGTTCTAAATTGGGGCAATGAGGGGAGTCCGCAAGACACACCTAAAGGCTGACGACATCAACAAACTGACGCTAGTAAGGGTGAAGGAAATAAATAAGCTGACAACCCTGATGCAAGTTTACTTGCTGCCCATGATTGCATATATAAGGAAATGCCTTGCCCTCCACGATTTATGCTATTCAAAGGATCCCTATAAGGAAAGGATCTCGCCAAATACACCCAAGAAGACTCCTATAAGGAAAAGACTTCCACATCAAGGAAGAGATGTCAACCCTCTACTACTATAAAAGCCCCAGTACCCTTGCTAGCCAAGGTACGCATAATTCACCCCTCTCTAGCACTCTAAAGTTGTAAGAAGTTCTAACTTGACCTTTAGACGGTACTTGGTCGGCATCACACCAGTGCTCTCTGCAAGATCTTCTCTTTTGTGTTGTGCAGGTGCTATTTCGAGTGCGCAAGTACCTGTGGCTCATTGGTGACTTTTTCGGCATCATCACTTGGCGCCGTCTGTGGGAAGTTAGTTTGACTGAATTTATAAGTCATAGCAAGCACTTCTCGGACAAAGAGTTGCATGGTACTTACTCAATCAATGGCGACCACCAACAACGTTCACGAAGACGAGCCGCGACCATCTGCTCTCGAGAGACAAGTGCAAACTCTAACCACAGCCGTGGAGCGCCTCACCAAGCAAAACCAAATTTTGGAAGAACAGCTACGACGGAAGTGAGGACATGGTGCTTAGGAAGAGGACCAGGAGGATACCAGTGCTGAGCGACGAGATCAAGAAGGATCGGAGGGTAGTAATGCCCCAAGCAGACCGGAGTGACAAAATGTAAGCCTCCCATCCGTCACGGATGTGACTCCGCCGCCGGTTGCCGCAGAGATACAGACTATAAAGGAACAAATGGAAGTTATGATGAACGCCCTTAAGGGACGAGTGTCCAGCGATCTTGACGATCTCATTAACCGAACTGACTCACCGTTCACTGCCTCTGTCAATTCTTTCCCCCTACCACATAAGTTTCACATGTCACAGATAAATAGCTACGACGGAGTCAAGGACCCTCTAGATCACATAGAGACCTTCAAGACCTTGATGCACCTTCAAGGAGTAGCTGATGAAATCATGTGTAGGGCCTTCCCTACGACATTGAAGGGTGCAGCAAGAATTTGGTTCAGCTGCTTGACGCCTGGCTCCATCAGCACTTTCAAAGAGCTAAGCGCTCAGTTTACCGCACACTTCATTGGGGGACACAGGTATAAAACGTCTACGGCTTACTTGATGAGCATCAAGCAGCGAGAGGACGAGACGCTGAGATCCTACATATCCCGCTTCAATAAGGAAGCACTCTCGATTGACAAAGCCGATGACAAGATACTTGTAGCGGCATTTACGAATGGGCTACAGAAGGGAAAGTTTTTGTTCTCCCTATACAAGAATGACCTGAAGACCATGTCAGAAGTACTTTACAGGGCCACCAAGTACATGAATACTAAAGACGCATTGCTAGCTCAAGAAAAGGGAGAGACAAGAAGACATACAGCAAGACCAAGGGCGGAAGAAGGCAAGAACAGGAGACTGAAGGGATGAAAGGCGCTCCAGGCCCCTGGGAGGAAGGTTCACAACCTTCACCCCGTTAACTGCCCTAATAGACCAAGTCCTAATGCAAATAAAGGACGAGGAGGCCCTAACCTACCCCGAAAAGCTAAAGGGAGATCCTAACAAGCGATCGAGGGACAAATATTGCTGCTTCCACCTTGACCACGGTCATGACATGGCCGATTGTTACGACCTAAAGCAGCAGATTGAGGCCCTTATCAAGTAAGGGAAATTGCAAAAATTCGGTAGAAAGGAGAGCGCGGATCCACCTCCTCAAGAGCAGCCCCGCCAACGGGATAATAAGCGCCCTAGGCCCCCCATAGGAGACATTAGAATGATTATAGGGGGAACAGCAACTACTGGGTCGTCAAAGAAGGCCCGCAAGACTTACCTCAGGATGGTCCAAAGCATCTAGCTGACAGTCACTGTGCCAAAGATAGCGCGGACAGAAGGCCCCGAAGAAGATGTGCGGCGGCTTCACCACCTGTATGACAACGTGCTTGTTGTAAGCATTCGGGTAGAGGACTACAACATGCACTGGGTGCCGGTCGACAATGGCAACTTGGCAGATATCCTATACTACCCAGCGTTCCAACAAATGGGGATTGATAGAAAGCGATTGATTCCGACAAACGCCCCGCTCGTCGGCTTTGGAGGAACAAGGGTATTCCCCTTGGGCATGGTTAGATTATCCGTCACGGTAGGTGACTACCCTCAGCAAATCACTAAGGATGTAACATTCCTAGTGGTCAACTGCTCATCTGCCTACAATGCTATCATTGGACGACCCACCCTCAACTCGTGGAAGGCTGCAACCTCAACCTACCACTTAATGATTAAGTTTCCTACCAAGTATGGAGTGGGAGAGCTACGCGAAAATCAGATGGCTGCACGCAAATGCTACATAGCCATGATGGAAATGGATGACCACCTCCAAGCTATGAACATAGAAGAACACCGTACGACGACGGAGCCTGTAGAGAAGCTTGAAGAAATACTTCTCGACGACTCCAATCTCGACCGAACAACCAAAATTGGAACCCTCGCTAGTCCTACGCTCCGTTAGGCACTCACGACCTTTCTCAGAAGTAATCGGGATGTATTTGCCTGGAGCCACGAAGACATGCCAGGGATAGACCCTTCAGTTATGCTACATAGGCTGAATGTGTCGCCCTTCTTCCCACCCATTCGATAAAAGAAGAGGGTGTTCGCCCCGGAGCAAGATCAGGCCATAACAGAAAAAGTCTACAAACTATAGGAGGCAAGTTTCATTAGGGAAGTTTACTATCCCGATTGGCTAGCGAACGTAGTGATGATTAAGAAAGATAGTGGGAAGTGGCGGATGTGCGTAGACTTCACCGACCTTAACAAAGCCTACCCGAAAGACAACTATCCCCTCTTGAGGGTCGACGTTCTAGTGGACTCTACAGCTCGGCACCAGCTGTTAAGCTTTATGGACGCTTTCTTGGGTTACAACCAAATTCGAATGCACAAAGCTGATCAGGAGAAAACTTCATTCGTAACCAGCTAAGGCCTCTTCTGTTATAAAGTGATGCCATTCGGCTTGAAAAATGCGGGCACGACATACCAGAGGCTTATGAACAAAATGTTTGCACATCAAATTGGGAGGAATGTCCAAGTCTATGTTGACGACATGCTGGTAAAAAGCCGAAGAAAGGAAGATCACTTGGAAGACCTCAGGGAAACATTTGACACCCTTCGTTCTTACAACATAAAGCTTAATCCGGAAAATTGCGTCTTCGGAGTGACAGCGGGAAAATTTCTAGGATTTATGGTGTCTCAAAGGGGCATCGAGGCCAACCCGGACAAGATCCGAGCCATAATGGAGCTGGCACCGCCAAGAAATGTGAAGGAAGTACAAAAGCCTCAATGGAAAAATAGCGGCACTAAATAGGTTTGTGTCAAGGGCAACAGACAAGTGTTTGCCCTTCTTCCGTACAATGAAGAGATCATTCAAGTGTCAGCAAGCATTTGAGGAGTTAAAGGCTTATCTCTCTTCCTCGCCGCTACTAAGTCCATCGCAGCCAAGAGAAGAGCTTTTCTTTTATCTGGCCATCTCCCCCGCAGCCGTCAGCGCTGCCTTGGTCAGAGAAGAAGAAAGAGTACAAAAGCCCATATATTACGCGAGCCGGGTGCTTTGTGGTGCCGAAGAAAGGTACCCACCTATAAAAGCCCCAGTACTCTCGCTAGCCAAGGTACGCATAATTCATCCCTCTCTAGCACTCTAGAGTTGTAAGAAGTTCTGATTTGACTTTCGGAGGGTACTTGGCCAGCACCACACCGGTGCTCTCTGCAAGGTCTTCTCTTTTGTGTTGTGCAGGTGCTGTTTCGAGTGCGCAAGTACTTGTGGCTCACTGGTGACTTTTTCGGCATCATCAGAAACTTCATGTGTTTGGTGTTTTTTTTGGGTTCCGTAAATTGTTCTTGAGACTCGTAAATACGGATTTCAGCAAATGTTAAGTTAAAATTGGGTTTTACAGTACTATTCACATATTTAAAAATTATTTTACTATAATATATTCAGTTTTTAGTAATAAGCGGTATCCAAACAGACCCTTAACATGATTTTTTTTTCTTTTTTTTAATGAAAGTTGGCATGATACGGAATCAAGTCAACAAAATAAATCGGATAGCACAAGGGAGTACTATTCTACTTTGGTAATTGTCATACGACTTTTATTTGTGAAATTCTGTATTGTTTTCTATAATCTTCGTTTTGGCTTTCCTTTTTATTTTTCTTGGTTATTTTCACCAAAACGCTTAATACTTTGCAATAAAATTTTGAAGAGTAAGAAAAAAGCACCAGTACGCAATCATTTGAGATAAATAAGCCTGATTGATGTAGAGTAAAAGATAAGGCTACTCACTAATCTATGGAATCTATAAACATGATAAAAAGATGTCTGTTTCCTAAGAATAATTGGAACTTCACCCTATTGAAATTGTCCTCTCAGTAAGAATACTAGACACAAGAATTCACCTGTATCAACTATAAATGAAATGTTTATCAAAAAAACTATAAATGAATTCTATAAGTAAAGATTTCAAGCAATTGTACCCATTCTATTCCCCTTTTCAGAATTAATGCAAGTAAGTTTGCTGCTTTCTGTTTATTAATTGTAATTTTGTTTCATTTGTTTCATACATATTGTCAAATAAAATTCCTATTAATCGGGGAAAAACACATCCCGGTTGTGTTTCTCAATTGAAATTTTGATTTTGGTTAAATGCAGTGCTTTCTATCCACGCAATGTCAGAACGTAGTTGTACTAAATAAAAATTTCTTGATTTTGAAAAAAAATTAGTTATTTGTTTGGAAAAAATTATCTTTGCTAACTTATTTTATTATTCAGTTTAGAGAAAATATTGCATCAGAAGTTGGCGTAGAATCAGTGTTTTACGCCAGTCAATTAAAAATTGCCACGTGGAAAACACTAAGTTCACACTTAAACCCCTATCCAAACAGACTCCAAACAAAACGAAGAAAGCAACCCAGCCCTCAGACAAAAGCTCATGCCCTCACCTCTGCTTCCTCTGCTTCCTTCACGCTGAACCTCCACCACCGCCACACAGATCGTCGGAGCAGAAAGAGTTCTCGCCATGCCCTCTTCTTCCTTTGGGGTTGTGTCATCCTTTGCTTGCCCAAACCTCAACCACACCACACACAGGAGCTCACTGCCACAGAGCTCGCCGGAGCTGTGTGTGGAGCTTGGAAACAAACCGGAGTCGCCGTGAGCCATGATCCAAAGGTTTGTTTTTCATGATTTTCCCTTTTCCCCAATTTGGATTTCGAATTGGGTGTTCAGATTTTTTGTTTGCTTCATCGGAAAGTTTCAAATTTTGAGCATTTCCTTTTTGATGAGAACGGAGGGTGAGTGTATGTTCATATCTTGTATTGTTCTAATGAAAGATGCTATGTTGGGTTTTGATATGATCTGGGGTTTGTTTGGTTTTTGAATTAGGGATGTTTGATTAATTTGATTAAGTTAGATTGATTGTTAGATAAATTGGCTTTAGATGTACAATGTGATGGGATTGAGTTGGAAATGATAGTTGAATACTGAATTGGAACTTGCTGTGAAGAAGTTGACAATTGTGTTGAAAGTTTCAAAATTTGTTTTACTTTTTCACAAGTGGGTTTTTGTTGGGTTGCTATAGCTGTATTATGCTTATAAGATTGATATTGTGTTTTTTCTAATTTCTTTTGTTGTTGTTTGAACTGGGTAAATTTTGGTTTTTGAAGTTTATGTTGGGTTGCTGGAGTTTTTTTTTTTTTTTTTTTTTTTTTTTTTAGGCTTATGAATCTCCCATTATATATGTGCATGCTTTTTTATCATGACTGCAATGACTTTCTTGAGTTTCTTCCCTAGTGTTTATATTTATTTGAGATGTTCAGAAGTTGGAGTTACATTTGGTTGTTTTGGTTTTCACAGTTGAAAGGCATCCTGATGCATATGCATTTTATTTTTTCTAGGAGGTTATTTAAATACTCTGATAAGATTCTAAGTGAATGTGAACATTGTTTTATTGCTACTTTAGATGTTATGTTAACTAAATACAAAAATATATACCAACGTGATTCTCACTGAAAAAAAAAAAAAAAAAAACCAACATGAATCTTTAGAGTTCAACAATGTTATGCTGACTGTATTAACCATTTTGATGTGGGACTTTGCCATTTAACACCTTAGAGAGTTTTTTTTTTCCCCAAAGGATTTCTGACATTTTTAAAGTTAAACTGCAGTACTAGTCTAATAGTCTGATGTAGTTAAAACTAATTAGGTTACTTTCTTCAAGAATTTCGTTAAGTTGTATAGAAACCTATTTTATGCTGAAAGTTGGTTAACATGTAGAGATTTTTGGAAATATTTGGAACTTGTATCTATTGTTGTTTAGAAACCCACTTGAGCAACTTTGTTTACTGCCTTCCTTTTGTAAGTTGGAGGTCAGGTCATGAATGGGAGTTTGTGGGGTCTCGGGTTATTATGATTTTTTAGGGGAGGAGTACTAAAGAAAATAAAATCATCTAATGAATTGTTTTTAAGGTGCGTCTCTTTGTATGGGAAGGATTTATTTACTCTCTGTTTGTGTCGCTGTAAAATGTTTTATGAAAATTATTTTCATCATTTAGCCGTGTTTGTTTCATTGTAAAATTTGGCCAAACCTTAAAATGTTTTTCATTGACTGTTAACTGTTGGTAAAAGGTACCCTAGCAATTAAAAGCTAAGATTTATCATTCATAAAACTAAATGTAATGTTGTTTTCATTTCATACCAATATCTCATGTCTTGTCTTGTCTGTTAACTTGTTATAGGTTAAGAAATGCAGGGGGACAATGAATCCATTGCTTCTTTTAGTGTAAGGTCGCTACATGCAAATGTGGAAAATGAGGATATAATTAGGAAGATTCCAATTGAAGAGGATCTTGGTAGTGATGAGGATCTTTTCCTTAGAGGTTATATATACCTTAAAAGAAAGAGAAAACATTGCATCAGGAGCTGGCGTAAAACAGGTGTTTTACGCCAGCCAATAAAACATCGCCACGTGGAAATTCTATTAAAACCCACTCCAAACAGCCAAAGCTCACGTTATTCACCTCAGACAAAACAGAAAACAGAGAAAAGCAAACCCCTCAGACAAAAGCTCTGCTTCCTTCATCACGTCGAACCTCCACCACCGCATAGCCTGATCGCCGGAGCAGAACGAAGAAAGAACACTAAGTTCACACTTAAAACCCCTCTCCAAACAGACTCCAAACAGAACGAAGAAAGAAACCCAGCCCTCAGAAAAAAGCTCCTCGCGCCTCACCTCTGCTTCCTTCACGCCGAACCTCTACCACTGCCACACAGATCGCCGGAGCAAAACGATTTCGAAGAAGATAGAGTTCTCGCCGTCTCCTCTGGGTTGTGCCGTCCTTTGCTTGCCCAAACCCCCACCACACCACACACAGGAGCTCATCGCCACAGAGTTTGCCGAAGCTGTGCGTGGAGCTTGGAAACAAACCGGAGCCGCCGTGAGCCACGATCCAAAGGTTTGTTTTTCATGATTTTCCCTTTTCCCCAATTTGGATTACAAATTGGGTGTTCGGATTTTTTGTTTGCTTCATCGGAAAGTTTCAAATTTTGAGCATTTCCTTTTTGATGAGAACGGAGGGTGGGTTTTGATATGATCTGGGGTTTGTTTGGTTTTTGAATTAGGGATGTTTGATTAATTTGATTAAGTTAGATTGACTGTTAGATAAATTGGCTTTAGATGTACAATGTGATAGGATTGAGTTTGGAAATGATAGTTGAATATTGAATTGGAACTTGCTGTGAAGAAGTTGACAATTGTGTTGAAAGTTTCAAAATTTGTTTTACTTTATCACAAGTGGGTTTTTGTTGGGTTGCTATAGCTGTGTTATGCTTATAAGATTGATATTGTGTTTTTTTGATTTCTTTTGTTGTGGTTTGAACTGGGTAAATTTTGGTTTTTGAAGTTTATGTTGGGTTGCTGGAGTTTTTTTTTTTTTGTATGTATATGCATATGTGTATGTGGGTTTTATGAAGGTGCTAATTCATTTACTGGAATAAATTCATGCTAATTCATTTACATGGAACTCTTATTTTTCACTTTTTGCTCATGGGGCTGAATATCATTGGACTGTAATCAATGCAATTAGCCAATACTCACTTCTTAGATTTTCTATTTTCCGTTTTTTGGTCTATCCCAAAATGTTCCCCCACTTGAATAGTCGTATATATTTTATCTTTAGTTTATATTTCAGTCCTCCATCCAACACATGAATGAATTTACATGATTCAGTGCAAATTAGTGAAACAAATTTGTTCCAATTCTCCAAGAAGTATATGGAAATTTTTTTCCTCTATCTTTGCTGACATTGCAGAAAACGATCTCCCATAATTGATTTTTTTTCTTGGATGGTAATCAATGGATGCTCACCTTGTCCGTTTAGATTGTTTTCTGTTTTCATGTGGTCTAACACCTTATTTTCCCATGTTAACTTTCTATCCAACAAGCACTCTGTCCTCTATCAAGCAATATCTTTCTTTAACACTAAAGTCATGAGAACCCATGTGCCAAGATATCTAATTTAGATAATTCAGCCGTTTTACCAGTATTTTTAACACCAAAAACAAAACCAGTATACCTCAACCTTATGTTTCTTGCTGCCTAAAATAATGGACTATACCAGTTAATTTCAGGAGTTTCAGGTTGTTTCTGATACACCAGCGACAGTAGCATTTCAGACTAAAACCCACTCTTCACTCTCCATCTCCCTCTCTAACCAAATCAGCACCCACCACCTTCCTTTTGTTGTAAGCAGTGCTTCCTTTGTTGTAGGTGTTGCTTTTTTGGACATGGGTGGCTCCTCTTTGTATTTCTAGAAATTATTTCCAGCAAAAACTTCCATCTTGACTCGCCCCCTTATAAGCAAAAGCTAATTTGGAGTCCTCTATTGTGCACGTTTTCATTGCTACATTTAACCAAATTGGAATGATTTTGATTATATGAATAGCCTAGTTTGTTTTATGTTTTCATTGACTGAGGCTGAAATGTTATATGGAGTAATGACCATATGTCCCTTGTTTTCTTGTTAATAGGAAAAAAATTTGGCCTTTACTGGCCAAAAGTTTAATTTATCTTTTGAGAAAAGCTTTTGAAACATTCCATGATCAATTGAAGCACCATGTATCTTGAAGTCAACCTAGGCTAATGCAGCAATGGAGTGCTTGTTTTTTTTCCAGCTTTTTGGTCAAATGGTGGAGAAACTGTCAAAAAGGGAGCTAGAACAATGGGCCACTACGTCTAATCTGGAATGCAAGAATAAATCTTGACATAAAAACTGCTAAGAATATGAAGTTTTGGTACTCTGCCAGGAAAATAGTAGCTCTATCAAAGATGGCCTTTGGTTGTAACTGAATTTTTTCAAAGTAGAACCTGTTACAAGCATTCCATGATGTATTGAAGCCATATCTTGTTGTCAATAGGCTAATTTTAAGCATCATTGAAATATTGAATGTATTTTATAATTTTGACTCTTAGGGTAGTTTCATTGTTCAATTTACAAAAACTTTTACAAGGATTTAGAGTACAAACCAAGAAGAATGTAATAAAATTTAGTTTTTATTTATTTTTTATATTATAGTTTTACTACTAAAATGTAATTGATTGTGTGCCTTTATATTTCTAATTTATATTTCTAATTTCTTGTAATGTTTATTTCTAATTTCTTGTAATGTTTCAAATTGAACAATTTTGATGTTGCCTATACAGTCATGAATTGATGCAAGAGTTTTATCTAATAATGAACAAAACTTTAATGAAATGTATACTTTGATTACAAGGCTATTAGAACAAGAGCCCTAATTAAATATACTGTCATGGGCAATGATTTATTTCCCTCAATGGGAACCTAAGACTTGCATTCACAAATTCTGTAAGGATGCAAGTTGAAGCCGAAGTGTAATGAATAAGATAATACCCAAGCAAAATCTTCCATTCAAAACAATTTTTGAATCATACAAGTGGCTGCTAAAGGTTAATGTTGAAGTTCATGTATCCAAAAAGAAAAATATATTTCTACAATATTTCTTAATGGTAGAACTTATGCGAGAACAACAAAATACAACCCAATCATAACCCAAGACGTAATCAAAGCAATCCTAAACTTGTGTGCTTTCTCCTCAGCAGTTCGGGCTGCGACTCTATACTTCTCAGCTCTGCGCTTGGCTATCCGTTCCCGCTCTAATGCTTCTGTTTCCGTTCGTTATGCATTGTCCCTCTCAATTTTGGCAGCTTCCGCCTCGGCTGCCAGTCTCGTAAACCTTTCCCACACAATATTGATGAACTTTATGTGCTCCACTCGCAGTTCTTTGTAGCACCTTTCTTCAAGATACTTCGCAATCTGTTTAAAAAAAAGTACAAAAAATATTCAGCACTGGGCTCACTAATTTCAATGAAAGTCACTTTTACTGGGAGACGCACAAGTAGAACAACAAATTTAGAGACCATAACTTAGGGGTCCGAACCGGGTTTTTGCAGCATATTCACATAACTTAACAATTTTTCTTTCATTTGGAGGGCCATCCTGCCAAATATTTTGATCATTTTTCTAGTTATTGATAGGTGGAAATAGTAAAATAGACTAAATTTCCTGGCAGAAGATCTATTAAGAGACACTTCGAGTAGCTAAGTATCAAACTCATAATACTTAAACTCAATTTAATTTCCTATATAACTAAGATAGAGTAGGACTAAAGACTCAAGCTTTCTTTGACCAAATAAAAAAAGAAAAACTTGTGGAAAGAAGGATAATGAAAGATAAAATATAGACACATTTATGTCACACAAGGATGAGACAATGCACATATTTGCTTCAAAGACTAGCATCATTCTTAAGCATATTAACCAGTTTCAGATCCTATTCCGAGATCCAATGATCCAATTAGAGGGCTAGCATTCCAAAACAAACAAATGGTAGAGAAGGTCAAGGCCAGCTTTTCTTTAAAAAAAAGCCATTCCAAGGGTGATATGCGAAAACGACATGCATATTCTTTGCTTCAAAGAAGGAAGCATATTGTCCTAGTCATGGGAATATAATGGCACTACAACTAACTTTTGTTAAATAAGAGCATAAGCCACAGCGACACTTGTACTACATACTCTAATAGTCACATTGACAACCACTAGTTAGATTTAATCTTAATCAAGGCTTAGCTACCTTGGATGTCTGTAAGCTCAACCACAACATACACATAGCACCTTATAGGCTTATAGTACACTATCAGAAATTAAACCATAGGAATACTAAAAATTTAACACATTTAAGCAACAGATCAGAAAAAGATACTCACAAGAAACTTAGGAAAGATCTCTGCAAGCAGTTTTTTGTATCACTTAACAGGTTGTCGAGAGCTTGATCTCAAAGCAGGACAACAAACACACATGCTCTCACATGCTGGGAAAATCTTTCTGGAGATTAACCCCATTTTCCTGCAATTTTTTTTTTTTAAGACAAACAGAAATATAAGGAAAAACATAGTCAAAAACCCCAAGCAAAATAGATAAAAATGTTACCAAAACAAAGCACAGCAAAGATTAACCCACTAGTCCAGCAGAATAGCTTAGTGGAACACAAAACAAAGATAAATTAGCACATTCCCAGAAACTGCAAGTTTTCTTTTTTATTAACAAAAAAGAGAAAAAGGAAACAACCCAACAAGAAAAGCAAAAAACAAATGAAGTTCGCAGCCATTGGGGCTGTAAAGGACAAACATTGAGCTACACATTTCCAGAGATATAAATTGTAAACCCCCCAAAGAGGCCAAAACAAGAATGAAGAAAAGAGAAGTAAAATCACCAACACAAAATAAATGAATTAACGAAATGTGAAGCACTTAATAGAGAAAATTCATAACTTTCCTAGTTTAAAAACCCAACTAGAAAAGCCCAAATAAAAACTGATAAAAAAAATCTTATCTTTAGCAAAACCCAGAACACCCATTGGAGTGAAAAGCATAGAGAAAACAAGAACCACACGTACCTAGCACTTTAGAGACAGGTCTGGCGGTTTGAAACTACAAAACTTCGACTGGGTTTTTGTTCAAAGAGAGAGTTTGAAACAAATTACAAGGATTTAACTGGATTTTTGTTCAAAGGTTTTAACTTTCATCATTAGGAACCTAATAATAACCCTTTGAATACAAATTACAAGGATTTAAACATTTTGATACAATAGACAAAAAATGCAGGCAATATAAAAACTGAATTTTAATTAAAACTCATAAAATTCCAAACTTAGAACTACTAATAAGCATAATTCTGCAACCATTACACTTCCCATTACTAAAAACACACGCACAAAGCCGCTAAATAGATTCTTTGACAATGAATTTCAGAATAACTACCGGACTTCAAGAACCACTCCAAGAACAGTCGGACTTCAACGGAGACAAACAACAAGCAGTTGATTGACACCATCTACTGCTTTTAGAAGATTTCAGAGCATAGTGTGGGCGGTAGTGGGTAAAGAGATTTGTGGGTTTCAGGGTAATTCGACAGACCAAGCCCGCTCTTGTCAAAACTGGCGAGGCGGAGCAACGGCTGTGCTGGAGGCACGGTTGGGGTTGAGAGGAGCGTCAGGGAGAGGGAGGTAGAGAGAGAAAAACCCCTGGTGGAAGTGAGAGAGTGAGAGAAAAATAAGAGAGGAGAGAGAGTTCGGGCAAGCTTCGGTCTGGGGGCTGTTTAAAAAGAGATGACGTGGCAGCTTCCTGTTGGCCGGCGTAATAAACTGGTTTTAGGCCACGCTCTGACCGAATGTTTACTCTTCGGTTTATATTTGTTATTATTTATGGACCTCATTGCACTTTTTAATATTATTTATGGGTCTTACTATACTACTTCAGCTAATTTTTACTTTTATATACAGTACTTTCAATAAAAAAATTTCAATTTCAGTAAAATAAGCAGATTTCAAATGGACAGTAAGGATCATGTTAACAGATACCCTTAAGGTAATGGTTAACAATTCATTTTTAAAAAGTTTTGATGCAACTTTTATAAGAAATGAAAAAAATTGTCAAAATATTAATTACTTTTTTTTCTTTTCTCGTAAATTTTTTTAAAAATAAGTTGTCAACCATTGCTGACATCTTTTTATTGAACATTTACATTTGATTAAAGCTAATAAGTATCCTTAGGGTATTGGTTAATAATCTATTTTAGAAAATTTTTGACACAACTTTTATGAAAAATAAATAAAAAAAACTGTCAAAACATTAATTGATTTTTTTCCATAAAAATTTTCTTTAAATGAATTATTAATTAATACTTTAAAAACATTCGGTAGCATTTCTCTTTATTAAAAGTTAAAATACTAAAATCGTAAAGTTTGATGCTGTTGAAAAAATCAGAATGTTTCTGCGTGCAGTCAAAAGTGTCATCCTTGTTTCAAGATTCGCAATCTATGATGATGAGTCCAGAAAGGGAAATAATACGTTTACAACATTTTTACAATATTTTTACAACAAATTTTAAGTGGCAGGTTGTTATTGGTTGTTATTGTTAGGGCAAAAAAGTAATCTTAGTGTTAGTTTCTAATTTCAACTAATAACAACTAACCACATGTGATTTGTTGTAAAAATATTGTAAAATTGTTGTAGACGTAGTATCTCTCGTCCAGAAAATATGGACCATAACGATATTTATCAAACACATTAATTATCCGCGTTAATAGAAGGGAAAAGTAATGGACAATATATACGTTCAACTCCAACCAGCGGTCAAGTATCCGTTGCCATACTTATTGCTGTTGACGTTATGCAAGCTAATAAAAGCACGGGGGGAATGGGTAGACTAGCAGTGTGAGGGGCAACTATGTAGTAAGTTAGGTAAGGTTTGAAAGAATAATCGAAAGTAACATCTCGAGTTTTAGAAACTCGAGATTCATATTAAAACTTGAGTCCCAAAGACTTGCTTTGCGAGTGTTTTGCTGGATGAGTTGGACTGAAAATGCCACAGAGATCTCGAGTTTTAGAAACTCGAGTTCCTATAGTGATGTTTTTAAGTCCTATAGTGACGTTTTAAAGCTCTATAGCGGCGTTTTCCTGCAAAGTTTTTTTTATATGATCACTCCACACTTCAAGGAGCCCTATAGTGGCGTTTTTAATCCCTATAGTGACGTTTTAAAGCCCTATAGTGGCGTTTTCCTGCAATTTTTTTTTTATAAGTGTGATCACCCCATACTAGGTTCAGGGAGCCCTATAGTGGCGTTTTTAAGCCCTATAGTGACGTTTTAAAGCCTTATAGCGGCGTTTTGGAACTTGAGTTTTTAAAACTCGAGTTTCACATGGATTTTTTTCCACATCAGACCCATCCGCTTACAAATCAAGACTTAAAAACTCGAGTTTTATCTTAAAACTCGAGTTTTAGACACTCGAGATGCTACTTTTCAGCATTGTTTTGAAACGTGACAACTAACTAAATTTTTTGATATTTATTGTTATTTGGAAAGGGTGTTCAAAATCACAGCACTCAATGATAGTTTGGCCCCACCTCTTTTGCTTTCTAACTTAATTAGTGGAGTATACACCGGAGGATCCACTGGCGTAGGAATCCTAGACTTATGGTCCATGAAACTTATGTATGTATGTAAGTCTGTAGCTATAAATTGTTGGTGGGTTTCTCACCAAACCCTAACTATAGTGCACAGGAAAGAAACCTATTTTCATTAAGACCCCTTAAATCAAAAACTGTTTAGAATACAGTAAAAAAAAAAAAAACCTATGTCTAAAAGTTATTGCAGAATCCTCAGATTGTTAAAACAAAACGTGAGTGCGTGACATTTTTTGTTTATTTTTTTTTTCTTTCCATTAACGTCGTGTTTTCTTTGCCTTACTTCCTCAACTAATTTCATTAATACCTCTTCATTGAATGCCTGAATTAAAACCCATCTTCTATCTCTTGCAAATCAGGTGGACCACATGACAGAGAGAAATAGTGAGAGAGAGAGCATTTCCTTTGGCGGTTTTTCGGCTAGTGGTTTTTTCATTTTACAAAATGAGATATATGGCTGTATTTTCCTTTAAAAGTTCCAACAACCTCACAGTGCATTTATAGTACTAGTGAATTGTGATGCTTTCATGAGAGAGAGAGAGAGAGAGAGAGAGAGAGAGAGAGAGAGAGAGAGAGAGAGAGATGATACCGTGTCAACAATGACCAGTTTGGCCTTAGTTATTGCCTTTCAATGCAATCTCACTTATAAATTTCTTTCTACATTACTCCATATTGTGCCCGTTTGTTTGCGCGTTTGAAGCCCAAAAGTTGGCTTTTCAAAAAAGTCAGACCAAAACGCACGTTTGGTAAGTATAAAATGCAACTTTCCTGAAAAATTTGGCGTTTTATTTTTCTGAAGAAATGCGCGTTTGCGTTATGGGTCTGCTTCGGTCCATAACCAAAAAGTCCAATGCGCGTTCCAGAAGTATCTGTTGCTAATTCATTCAATTACTAAATTACCCTTGATAAAAAGCCCTCAGTTCTCACGCCTGTCCGAGCTCACTGTCACGCCTCTCATCTCAAGCATAATCAAAATATAAACTCAAAAACATAATCTTAAAATTAATCAAACCACAACAATAAAAGCAAAAAAATTCTTGCTCTCATAAAATTGATATAATTTAAACAACAAATCTAAAATCAAAACAACAACAACAACAGCAAATCAAGAACAGAAAAAAAAAATTAAAACAATAAATGATCAAGAAAACAAAATAGAAGCCGATCTGACCCCTGGTTGCATGCACTCCGCAGTGAGGAGGAGGAGCAGCGGTGGCAGTGTGGTGGAGCAAAGATGATTTCTCCTTTCTCTCCATACGTGTCTGTGTGTGTTTGAAGATAATGACACCAAAAGGCAAGCAAGATTATGGAATCAAGTATCACAGAGAGAGCTAGAGAATCAAGTAAAAAAAAAAAAAAAAGAGAGCAGAGAATGAGAGAGGTGGGGAAATAAGGAGAAAAGAAGGCTCTGGAATCAAGTGGAATATAAAGGAAAAAAAAGAGATGAAGGAATCCTATGGGTATACGTGTGTGGTGGACAAAATGCAAGAGAAGAAAAAAAAAAAGAAAAAAAAAGAAAAGAAAAGAGGAAACGTATGGATGAAAGAAAGTCAAAAAATTAGAAATTACAATTTAAAAATACTACCACAATATTTATTACAATATTTTCAAAATAAATTTTAAAGGGTAGGTTATTATTAGCTAATATTGGTGAGAAAAAAATAATTTTTTTAGAAAGAGAAAAAAATAATTTTAATAGTATGTTAAAATTAAAATTTGTATCAATTTTTATCACAATATTTTCACAATACTTTCACAATAAATCTTAAGTAGTAGGTTATTATTAGCTAATATTGGTGAGAAAAAAAAATTTAAAAAGAGAAAAAAATAATTGTAATAGTACATTCAAATTAAAATCAGTATCAATTATCACAATAATTTCACAATATTTTTCACAATAAATCTTAAGTGGTAGGTTATTATTAGCTAATATTGATGAGAAAAAAATAATTTTTTTAGAAAAAGAAAAATTGATTTAAGTATATGAAGTAGTTGATTTAAGTATGAAATAAACTCGCATTAAAAAAAAAAGAAGTATGAAATAAACTCCTTTATATATACATTGTCCTTTTTGGTAATTTATCCCTCAAACTGCCACTTTTATAAGTGCTAACCAAACACTCAGTTTTTTCAAAAAGCACTTTTTAACAGCTTTATCAAACACCCAACTTTTTGAAACTCAACTTTTTCATTATAGACTTTTTAAAAACTCAACTTTTTCATTACGCACTTTTACTAAAAGCTGAACCAAACTCACCCATTGTACTACTCAACGTCTTCTGCTCCCACTACTCTGCTTTGTGAATAGTTATGGATTACGTTAACAAGTGCTCTTAGAATATTAATTAATAATTTATTTTAAGAAAATTTTGACACTATTTTTATGAGAAAAAAAAAAACTGTTAAAATATTAATTACTTTTTTTTTTAAATAAAAACTTTCTTTAAATGGATTATTAACCAATACTTTAAGGGCATTTATTAGCATTTCTCAACTTCTATAATTATATTATAATTTATAGGAAAATGTTAACAGATGCTTTTAGGACATTTGTTAACAATCTATTTAAAGAAAATTTTTATGGGAAAAGAAAAATAAAAACAATTAATATTATGACAACTTTTTTCATTTCCCATAAAAGTAGTGTCAAAACTTTCCTAAAATTGATTGTTAACCATTACTCTAAGAACACTCATTAACATGACCCTAATCTACAATCCAAATATATTAAATTTTATAATAAGGATACGGTATAAAACTCAAGTTTTACAACATTTTTTTTTAAGAGAGAGTTTTTGAAAGTTCAAATAGCGTTGAAAACACTATGAACATTTTGACCCCCAATAACAAAAATCAATTCAAGCTTATTATCAAACAATTAATGTGCGGAACATGAACATAAGCCAAACACAGAATTGATAAACAATCTAAGCTAATTATAATTGTAGGGTCAGTTTTTGTAGCCCAAGCCCAAAGGATATGGGTTAAAAGCCCAACAAACCCAGAACAATGAATTTGTAAAGAGTGGATCGAAGGTTTAGGCGCTGGCCGGCGTTCACGAAGCATGAACTCTTTTCTTTTATTGAAAGGTACTAAGACTGGTTTACAACTGAGGGATGCTCCTCGGCCCATGTCCGAGGAGGTTTTTCCTTCCCCTTCACTTTCCCCCCCTTTACATTTTGCTCACATTTCTTATATATCCCTCTCTTCTTCCTCCTATTGATCATCTATTGGCCTCCCTTCTGACCGTCTGTCCCATCAGAGGTCAAATCTGTGCTCAAGTGGCTCACCCTGATCGATGTCGCCCTGTCAAGGGGTTACATCCCCATTAATGCGGCCAGAAAGGTTAGGTGAGCGTATTCAATGCCGAGGTGACAGTTCGCCCAGGGCTTGCCCCTTCTCCGTACTTCTGTCGCCGACGCATGGCATCGGGCCCTTCTCCTCCTCGGATATTCAAGGAGTCCTGTGGTGGGGCGGTCCTTGTGTTTTTCCAAGGTCTCGGACGACCGAGGATAGGGTCATCCTCGGACCCATCATGCGTCCTCGGCGTGAGCCGTTTGGGCCTAGTTTGAAGTGGGCCAAGGTTGCCCGACTTTCTGGCCCCACAATAGCCCCTCAAAATCTTGCTGCACGCATCCTCGGGCGGGGAGAAGGATTTTGACATCCTCGGCCTTACCCCCCCCCCCCGGTCAGTACTGGGGTCTATTCTTCTGCCCAAGGCACGTCGTTGACGTTTCGGAGCACGTAACGTGCCCATCATTAAATTCAGGCGGCTTTGTGCTCCCCACGTCTAATGAGGCGTTACCCATCCAACGGTGGAGGTTCGTCTCGCATTTATGGGCGGGAAAACCCGCATGGCTCCTCGATTTGAAGTATAAATACCCGTACGAACCGCTTCTTCTTGTTCTTCATTTGTAATCAAGAATTTTCGTGTGCCCCTCCTGAGTTCAGCCACACTCTCACTAGCACCTCCAGCACAAAAAACCTGCCCGAGGAGCTCCTCCTCTTTCCAGTAAGTCGCTCTGTCTCTCTCTAACTTCTTTTTCTCTTTACCTTTTTTTCTACTTCGCCTGTTCTTTCTTAGTTCTTTTAGGCGTCAACTGGGATGGGTAGGTTTAAGAAATACGTCGATACTACGGAGGCGATGGAGAAATTCATCACCGACCACAAAATTCCCGGCAATGTAGGTCTGAGATATTGTGAGGACGGGGATTGACGCATACACAGGCAGGAGGGCGAGGTGGTAATTCCCATAGTCGCCTTCCTTGAAGGGGGGATGACGATCCCCATGGGGCCGGTGATGAGGGATTACCTCACGCACTTTCGGTTGGCCCCCACCCAGTGTGGGATAAACGTCTTTAGGATTCTGGGCTGTGTGGACGCCCTGAACGAGAAGATGGGGCTGAGGTTGACCCACCACGATGTGAACTCGTGTTACAACCTTCAGCTTCTTAAGGACAAGTCCTATTACCTGAAGATGAGAGACGACAGGGTGCGGCTCATTCAGTGCCTCCCCGAGTCCAGCAAGGGGTTCAACGAGGATTTCCTCATCGTGTCAGGGGAGTGGCACGATGGCCTTCACTGCCCAACAACAGAGGGAATACCAGGTGGGGCAGTAGGAAACAGGAGGGGTTTCAAGTTCTCGCCTTTTTTCTTCCCCCTTTTTCTATTTTACTAACGCGGTGGTGCTTTCCGTTTGCAGACTCGCACGCTTTTGAGCGTCACTTCCATCTGGTCAATCGAGAAGATTTACAAAAGGTGCTGAGGGCGTCAGTGTATATAAACGAGGACGACAATCAGGTTAGGGCCGCCCACATAATTTTGGGGTATAAACTTGCCCAGAAATCGTTCCCGGTTTCAAAGCACGTCATCCGAGCCAACAATCCTCGGCTTCAGAGGATTACTGTGACCCAGGACGGATTTTCGTTCCCCGAGGAGCCCTCCGACCAGGAAGCTATCACACTAGCCGTCCCCTCCTCTTCCCAACCGTTCGCCGAGGCCGCCGAGGAAGCTCCAGAGGAGGAAGGGGACGCGTTTGACGTTTTCGCTCAGCTTGATCAGTCCGAGGACCCTCTTGGGGACTTGGGTGATCCCAATTTGACTGAAGCAGACCTCTTTGCTTCAGAAGCCCCTCCTCGGCTGACAATGGGTTACAAGAGGAAGCCCACCACCAACTTGCTGGACCTGATTGAGGGCCAGCCGGGGGAGTACCAACAGAAACTTCCCACTCTACCTCCGAAGATTAGGTCGACTTCCGCTCGGTAGAAACTCCCTCATTCTCCTTCTCAGACGCGCTTGCCCTTTGGGTCCGTGCCTGCTGGCCCCAAGAAGAAGAAGGATAAGGGTAAAAGGCCTGTGGAGGATAAGACGGTGTCCTCGCAGAAGGAGGACATTACTCTGCGGCCGTCCAAGCAGCTTAAAATAGGCGACAAGAGCCAGGAGAGGCAGGTCATCGACACCACCTCTTCCGAGGCCCAGGCCTTGCTCCCAGCCCCGATGCTCTGTGGGGAGCCCTTAAGGGATAACGCCTCCCTCAAGGACTTCAATGAGGGCGAAGGTGTGCGCGTGGCTGATGCGCTGGAGAGGAGCCTGCTACTCCCAGCAGATATGGCTGAGCTTAACTCTTTGACGAGCGAGCAGGTCTTCCTCAGCCTCAAGCGATATGTGGGGATGGTAAGGGCTACAACCTCGACTCTTCTCCCACTCTTTTTCTTTTATTGGGCTTATAGTACATTGGTTATTCTGGCAGGCTGTCCAAGCTATCTTTATGTTGGAGGGGGGCGACAAACGACCAGAAGGAGGCCCTCAAACGAGAGCGTGATTGGCGATTCCAGGCCACCGGGGCTCTGAAGAATTTCGAGGCTGACCTCGCCAAGGCCCGAGAGGATTTGAAGGCGGTGACCAGGGAGTGGGACAGTGCACTGTCTGGTCTTGAGGGCACCCAGGCCCAGGCCAAGGAGCAGACAAGGCGCTTGGGCGAGGCGGAGGATCAGCTGCAGACCGCGAGGGATCTGATCGCGGATTTGCGGGCTAAGGTGACAAAGGCCGAGGGGGCTCAGAGGGAGGCGGAATGGGCCAAAGACCAGGCTCAGCGGGCTAAGGACGAGGCTAACCATGGCAGGGAGATGGCCGAGAGTGCCAAGGAGGAGGCTGAGACCGCAGCCTACGCTGATGGGGTGGCTGCGGTAGAGGCCCTCTACAAAGCTCAAGTCCCGGGGGTGTGTAGGCAATACTATTCCCAGGTCTGGGCTGAGGCCCTCAAACAAGTTGGGGTGGAGGCCACGTCCGACCTATGGAAGGCAGAGAGCGTGTATTACCCCCCCGCCATCCGTGAGGCCGCCCCTGAGGACCCTAAGGTTGGGGAGATTGTTGAAGAGGTGGGGGCAACTGAACTAGGGGAGCATTCGAGCGAGGAGGTGCCCCAAGAGATAGTGGAGATCCCTTCTGATGATCCAACCCCTACCACCGAGGAAGCAGTTGTTCTCGCCGTACCCTTGCAGGCCGTCCCCTCAGGCCAGGGCTCGGAGGGGTCAGGGGTTGCCCCTGTCCAGCCTGAGCAAAAAGAGTAGACTCCCCGGCGTCTCGGCTCGTCCTACTTTCACGCCATTTCATTTTATTTTGTTGTGCTTCTCTTCTATGTACTGTGGCTCTTGCCATGCAATTTTTACGAACTCATTGTTGTAATGCGAATTTAATTTCCCTTTATATTTATCTGAATTGCTTATTTGTGTACACGCTGCATGCTTTTCCTTTTTTCCTTTGATTTGCACGATTTTAGCTTGAATTGTATGTCGGCTAATTGCGCCAGTAACGATGATAAGGAGAGAGAACGTATGCATGGGCAGCTTTCTTGCGTCTCAAGGGTTAGGTGGGGCTTAATCCTTTCCTAACTTGGGACATTTTGTAGCTAGTCTCCCTGTATGCTTGAGTCCGAGGACCATGCAATGCCTTGGTTCTGTCTAACACTTCCATTCTTCTGTAAGTATCTAGTTTCCCCATAGGTTTGAGTCCGAGGACCATGCAATACCCTGGTTCTGTCTAGTACCCAGGTATAGCTAAGCGGTTAGTTTCCCCATAGGCTTGAGTCTGAGGACCATGCAATGCCTTGGTTCTGTCTAACGCTTCCATTTCTCTGTGAGTATCTAGTTTCCCTATAGGTTTGAGTCCGAGGACCACGCAATACCCTGGTTCTGTCTAGTACCCAGGTATAGCTGAGCGGTTAGTTTCCCCATAGGCTTGAGTCCGAGGACCATGCAATGCCTTGGTTCTGTCTAACGCTT
>NW_027069492.1:648913-794526 GCF_002906115.3 Quercus suber | reverse complement strand
TTGAAGAAGCTGTTAGATGATAAATTTGGACTGAAAGACCTTGGTTCTCTGAGGTATTTTCTAGGACTTGAGGTTGCAAGGACTGATGCAGGTATCAGCTTGACACAGAGAAAGTATGCACTTGAAATCTTGAAGGAGACTGGTTTTCTTGGATCAAAACCAGTGAAATTTCCTATGGAGCAGAACTTAAGGCTTTCAAAACATGAAGGGAAGCTTTTGACAGATCCTGCAATGTATAGAAGGTTGATTGGGAGACTACTCTACTTGACCTTGACACGGCCTGACATAACTTATGCTGTGCATAGGTTGAGTCAGTTTGTCTCAAAGCCTAGAGAGCCTCATCTTCTTGCTGCTCACAGGATTCTTCAGTACATAAAAGGATCACCAGGGAAGGGTCTCTTCTTTTCAAGCAAATCTGATTTGCATATCAAAGCATTCTGTGATGCTGATTGGGCTGGCTGCCCTGATACAAGGAGGTCCCTAACAGGCTATGCAGTGTATTTGGGAGAGTGTTTGATAGCATGGAGATCAAAGAAACAAGGGGTTGTTTCAAGATCATCGGCAGAGGCTGAGTACAGGGCAATGGCCAGTGTAGCATGTGAAATAACTTGGGTACTTCAGCTCCTTAAGGATCTAAGAATTGAACATCCTAAACCAGCTATGCTTTTTTGTGACAATCAAGCAGCCTTGTATATAGCTGCTAACCCAGTATTTCATGAGAGGACCAAACATATTGAGGTAGACTGTCACCTGGTCCGAGACAAAATTTTGGAAGGTATGATAAAGACTTTTCATGTGAGTTCAAATGCTCAGATAGCTGATGTATTCACCAAAGCTTTAGGCTTCAATTCTTTCACGAGATTAACACAAAAGTTGGGTCTACAAGACATTTTCACATCACAGCACTTGTTGACACACTCACCAACTGAAACTCATCTTCAAGTCCATGATTCTCCAACTCAGGACTTGAGGGGGAGTATTAGAATTGATGAAAGTCAACAAATGGAACATGGTGAATTAGACAGAACAAAGAAGAAAGAAGGAAAAGAATTGCACGTGACAAATGCAGAAGAAGAGCCAAACGAAGGTGACAGATGTCACATTACAATTGGTTCCTTGTGAAACGGTTAATTAGTTAAAATTCTGTTATTATTGGAGGGAAAAACCGTTACTCCCTATTAGGCCTATTATGCTCTGTTTCATGTATATAAATAGTAGGATATAGTATTCATAATGTATTAAGTTTCATTTTTCCAATTCAGTAAAAGGAATTGATTCCACAATTCATTTTTCTCTCTGTTTCTCAATAAACCGACTCTCCGCCGAGTCTTCAACTTCAACGTGCGACCAGACCTACGGGTTCTTGCCATGCACCACCTCGGTAATAGGAAACCTCTTCCTCATGGTGGTGTACGGGTACCTCATGTTCTTCGCTGCCAAGTCATTGACCGATGGGTGCGAGCTCTTGTTGGAAATTCTAGGCCCTGGTATTGTTGCCGGTCTCGTCCTTCCTATTCTCGGTGCTCTTCCTGATGCCATGCTCGTTCTCGGTGCGCACTTATTTCTTCTTGTTTTTTCTTATTCCAGAGAAGTGTTCATTTTTTTTTTTTTTTCTTGTTTGTAAAACTATGTAAAATGTTAAAATTAAGTAGATAAATTATTTAATTTACAATATTTTAATAGTTTAATTTTTTGGAACATAATATAACAAAAAATACTGTATATATGAGATTAGGGGCGAAGCTATAGCATAGCCCCCCAAAAATAAAAATAAAAAATTATTTCGTATTATGTATATGTATTAAAACTTTAAATATTTAGCTACAAAAATAGAAGTTGCCCCCCCCCCCAAAAATGTTTGAGTTAGTCCAATGATGCTCTTAAAAACCAATAGAATTTGTCAATTGGTCTAGTAGTTATAGAGACAAGATAGTTTTTGTTTTCTCTAATTCGTTTTTTGTACATGTTTAATATCAAACTAGACAACTTTTGTATACTCGTTGGAGTTTAAAAAGATGATAAATTCCCTTAAAAAATTATCTTGCAAATATACATATGTGAAAGTTGTTAATTTTATATACAATATATTTATAAATTATGACCTATTTTAGTGTCAAAATATTAATGTCTATATTTGTGTATGTGCATTTACGCATGTGTGTGATGGTTTATTTTGACTTAAGACTAATATATTTGTACCAAAATTTGGCCCCCACAAACAAAAATTCCTAGCTCCGCCCCTGTTGTGGAATGACTATCACACCAAGCACGTGTGGTGGTACATGCCACATATTAAAGAATAAATACAATCACATCTAATCAATTTTAATATTCATCTAAAAATCCAATCAAACTAGGAGTTTATTAAGATGTTATTAAGTGTGGTAGGATGTATTGAGTTTTAAGTAAAAAACCGATGTGGTAATATCTTATTGAATAGTGTAAAACATGAGTTTTACACCTCATCCTTACCAAATATGGACTATTTATGTATACCATGTTGTATATGAGGGTTATGTGGTTTAGCCTTAACGGCCTACATCCACGGAACAAACCCATAAGGGCTACATTTTTATCATTATAATTTTTTCAAGGCATCTATAAGGGGGATCTTCTCGTGCTTATCAAACTCAAGCTTTCATCAAGCTTCCACCTTGATTTGAGAGGAGTGTTAGAGATATATTAGACATATTAGCCCAATGTAATAGAGCCAAACTCACATACTTTGTGTGCAAGACAAGTTTCCTACTTGTACTGGAAGTCTAGGGTTTAGTCTATACTATATATACACATGTTCTGATTTATTGTAACACAAGCTTTGTACTACACTCTTATACAATAAAGATGTATCTCTTAAGGGTTTTCTCCATGAACATAGGCTGACAAGGCTGAACCATGTAATCCTTGTGTTCTCATATTCTTATTTTATGCTTCCTCTTTTGCATCTACTCTAGCATATTCAACATGGTATACACATCATGCTAATATTTAACATGGTGTCAAAGCCAAACTTCATTCTTGGCATCAAGCAAAATATCTCTAACACAGCAAAGAAGATTCCCACATGCACATCACAGATCCACCACAATACCACTATTTACCTCCAGATCTGAACCCCACGACATCATACAGTTTGCTCTTATGGACCCATTGTCACTGCCTCGTTGCCATATCCAAGATCCACAAACCCAAGCAAGTCGTGTCTGTCCAAGTCACATGGTCGTTCTCTCCAGCTTCCCACGAGAAAAACCTTGAAATCCAGTATTCATCAACAGCCACCATGCGTTGCCACGCATAGTCACTAGCTCAGGCGAATCTTCCATGCGCTGTTTCAAATTCTTGACTCCCAGTTCAGCTTTTGGGCACACACGCTGCCATGAAGGCCTTGTCGTCCACCGATCTACAAAACCTAAGAATCTATCTCTCGTTCGTCTTCACATACGCTTTCACGTGCCTCTAGGATTTCTACACTCGCCTCCACACACTAGCTAGAATGCACGCGCCTCCACAAACCGAAGAACCTTGCTGATGTCATTATGACATCATCCAATGACATCACACATGCCACGTCAACAACCACGCAAGTTTCGCCATGTCAACCTTAGCCCACGCCAACCGCCACGTCACTACCACACAAGCCTTGCCACGTTAGCAACACATCATTTGACTCAACTAACTTGGACTATTATTATTATTATTATTATTGATAATGCTCAAGAAATCAGTAAGCTAAATGCTTTGGGCTTCGATGATCTAAATGGCTTGAAAAGGAGAAAGAAACAATCAAAGGGGGCTAAGGTAGGCCGGCCAATAACCCTCCGATGATAAAGTTAGTTTCTATCTTCAAAATCTAGAACTCCAAATCTCTGGGGATTGAGTAAAGGAAACAAATTGCCTTTATTTATTAGGAATGAGTGTTTATATAGTGCTATGGAAGCGGTTACTTGTCACGTAACTTCCCTCACATTTTTGGAGGTCAGAAGCTTTACACTCACTTCTTATAACTGCTATAGAAGTTAAGATATTTGCTCTCATCTTCCGTAAATGCTATTGAAAGTTAAGTGTTTGACAGGAAGTTACAATGATGCATTAGGATCTCACCACGTGGTTCGGTTCACGAACTTATGTAGACGAACCTTGCGTTGAGGGTCGTCCATGTCCAAACCTTGCAAGGTTTGGACGATGATAATAGGTTTAGTTATCATGATGTTTTACATCTTATGGATGGCTCCTCAAGTGATAGACCAAAAAACGAATTGACCTATTGTGATAAATTAACCAATTAATTTAGCCAAGTGAATTAATTAAATTAATTAACATGCAAAGCGTGGTAGCACAAACAAATCACCAATTAAACTAAGTATGCAGTGGAAAATAAATGGATACGGTGATTTGTTTAGAAATGGGGAAAACCTACATGGCAAAAACCCCACCGGGTGATTTTAATGTCACCACTCTCGAAATTCCACTATTATCACAACAAGCGGTTACAAGTAAAGGAATCTCAGTACCTTATACCAATCTACAGTTGAACCCTTACCCCAATACCCAATTAGACTTGTTCTGTAGTGACAATTTCTCCTTTCGATGCACGGCTCCCAGTACGTGACTAACCAATTGCGCGGATCCCAGTATGCGACTTCAATCACCAACTAGAGAAGGTTGTTGGCTGCAAAATTTTTCAGTTCATCCCAACGATGAAGATCAAGAAGATGCTTGGTCACAAAACCTACGGGCACAAACACAGCAACTTCTTCACAAGAATGATGAACTAGGGCAAAAATGTGTCTCCAGTCACAAATTGCTTGAACAAACTTTGCTCAACACTTGTGCAACTTGTGAATTCTTTGACAGCCCTTAAAAATAATCCTTTTATATGTCTAGGGTTGTGAGAAAAGAAAGCCTAAACACATAATCACGGATTAGAGTCAAAATAGAACTGGAATTCTGTTTTTCATGGATTAGAGTCAAAACAGAGCTGCTGTCGAGCCACGGGGCTGGAACAACTTCTTAAGCTCGATAGATGGCTAGCTGTCGAGCTTTAATGACAGGCACTTCTTTAGCTTATTTCTTGGACAGACTTGTGTGTCTTCAACACTTGATCTTGAAACACAGTTTCTTGAATTATTGAGCACATCATAGATCTACCCAAATACAAGTAAAGTGCGTTTTGTCAAAGGATTAGTCAATTACATAAAATAGTGATATATGTTCCTAACAAGTGAATCACATATGTCCTAACATCAAGGATGAGCTTACATTCTATGGACGACTACACAAGGACGAGCTACACTTAGTATTTCCCCATCAATTATTATTATTATTATTATTATTATTAATAAATTGAGCATTAGAACAACACCACCACAAATAAGAGCAAATTTATTACCAAATAATTCTGAGTACAACACCAAACCAATATAAACTATATGAGGAGAACTTAGGGTTTGAGTTTTACTATTTAGAAAGAGGGGCAAAAAAAGCAAATAAAAAAATTGCATAATTATTTTTAAATATAGTTATATATATATATATATATTAAATATAGATGGGTTAAGTTGTGTTAGACGGATTTGTAAATCTTATGATCCAAACCCAACCCAACCCACTATAAAAAAATATTTCACAACCCAACCCAACCCAACCCACCAATCCGTAAAAACTGACATAACTTGGCATGTTCGATTTTGGTAGGTTAATGGGTTGATTGCACACCCTAACTGAACTGACTCGACCAGATATCCTAGATATGACTTGTGATTGCACTGCTTTGACTACTGCCCATTGACTTGTACTTAGATTGTTGACTTCATGTGTTGACTTTGACTTTTGCGTTGACTTTTGACTAGACATCAAAATTTTCAAAAAGGCCTATCTTGCTGATCAGTTTTTCGCATAGATTTCGACTTTGGACTCTATTTCTTCATTTTAAGCTCCAAAATTGTTCTATTGGCCAATTTATCATCACGGTTTCTTCAAGGCATCTTCTCATGCTTATCCAACCTCAAGCTTTCATCGAACTTGCACCTTAAGTTTAAGGAAAGGTGTTTGAGATATAGACATATTGGCCCAATGTAATAGACCCAAGCCCATGTACATTGTGTGCAAAATAAGTCTCCTACTTGTACTAGAAGTCTAAGGTTTAGTTTGATATATATACATGTTATGGTTCATTGTAACACAAGTTATTTATTACACTTTTATTTAATAAAAATGTAATCCTTAAGGGTTTCCTCTATGGACGTAGGCCGTTAAGGGTAAACCACGTAACCCTTATATACAACATAGAATACATAAATGCTAATGTTTTAACAATTATGAACAAAAAATTGAACAAGCCACGTTCACAAACTCCTTGGCTATTCACCCAGCCACGTTAAAAAAATTGAACGTTTTGTCTTTTCCTCTTGGCTCTCCACTTTTCTATTCTCTCAACCAAACACACATAAGGGTAGGGATGGAACTACCCTTGGACTGGGGGGCAATGGCCTCCCCTAAATTTAAAAAAAAAAAAATATTATTATATATATGTGTAATAATTACATTTTATTTCCCTTTAACGATATTATTGATTCTTTTAAGAGTAATGCTATACTCACAAACTTTTTTTTAACATTTTTGCAAACCATTTTGGTAACAAATTCTTATTGGTTCGCATATGGGTACACCACTTACATCATTTTTTACTTATCAGTAACCACTTATCACATCAGTAATTTATAAAAATAAAAAATAAATTTTAAAAAAAAACCTTGTAGCTCTAGCATTTTCCTCATTTTAGTGACCATAAAAAAATTTATAGATCTAAAATCTAAAACAAAATATACAGACCCAAAAAAAGCTCAACAGTGAAAATTGCCAGTAAAACTAAAAACAAAATTAAGCTCAATTAAATAATTTTATCAAAAATAAATAACCCTACCATTTAAAAAATTCTAAACAAAAATAATTTTGTTCTTACCCACATAAATAAATAAAAAATCTCAGCAGCTAAGTAGCAGAATTAGTGGTTGAAACTGCTACATACAGCCAACAGTAAAACCGCCCTCCCTAACTCAAAGTTCTGGCTTCGTCCCTGCATAAGAGAAAATTAAATCTCTTCTATCCTCCCACTTATCTATCCTTTAACATTTTCTATCCTTCCACTTTTCCACCCCTCCAACCAAATGGAACTTTAATGCAGTGCAGCATGACTCTGATACCAATTGATGTAATGTAGGCGTGTAGAAATGGAATCTATAACATACAATAAATACAACGCTTCCACAAAATCTAAGTTCAATTAGAACTCTAAGCTAGCAGGTAAAAGAATATGATACGGGGTCTAAAACCAAAACCCCAAATTTTTTTTTAACTAAATAAATAATTGAGTGTGGGGCTTCCTTATGGAAAATAGTATCAACGATACTAGATCGCCCCTTCCTTTACTAGAAGTTGATCCCCATTGCCAAAATCAAAGGTTGATCTATTAAGAAAAGGGAGGGGGTTTTATACTACCCTCCAAAGTCAGTCTCCTGTGGACTTCTTCCTGATTGGCCCCATTCGTGTATGTCAAAAAGTGGGATACCTTGACACCCTAAAGATTTGAGTAAAATTTATTCTAAAACTAAGAGTGTATTTGGGTTGGCTGTCACTTTTCACTCATATTGAGTTTTGATGGCATGTGAAATTTCTTGGCAATTGTAGTGGTTTTGAACCTGAACTAATCCTTTTTGCAAAAGGCTAATGAAAAAAAAGTTTACTTTTGTTTGGTTTTCTTCGTTTTGCTTGTTTTAGTATTCTTTCTATGAATTTTGTGGGTATATTCACTGCAAATCCTCACAAGGCTATAACTCATCCATTAGTGTAAACTAGGGGTTTAAAGGCTTCTTGCATATGCTAAATGCAATCAAAATATCCAGCGAAAGTGGATTAATTAGGATTTTCTTTTCTTCACTTTAATTTGTTTTGTATGTTTCTTCGCTATAACTTATCCACTAGTGTAAACTAGGGGTTTTAAGGCTTGTTGCATACGCTAAATGAAATCAAAATTTCCTGCAAAAGTGGAATACTTAGGATTTTCTTTTTCTTTGCTTTAATTTATTTTGTATGTTTCATCTCTTTATCTATTTTGTTTAAGGACTAGCAAAATGTAGACTTGGGGGTATTTGATGTGCATGAAATATATACAATAAAATGCTCATATATATTTGCATATTTAGTCTTACTTTTATGCTATTTTGTGACTGATTATAGATTATCTTTGTTTTATAGGTAATAAAGGATTACATGCTAATGAGAATTGGCGGAAGAAAAAGATGAAAAAAATGTGATCAAGTCTTCACCCTTCATGTGCACGTGACATCCACAAGGAAGTTGAATGCAACTAGGGCCAATATTGTCAAGCCATGAAGCCAACTCAAGAGATCCAACCCAGGCGTGAGTCATAAGGAACACTAAAAACAAAGAAGAAGAGAAGAGTGTAGCAAAGAAAAGTAAAGAAAAAAACAAAAAAACAAATGGAAGGAATTTTGCTTTCGTGGGGTGAGCTCTGAAGCAAGGTTTTCAGACCCGGACCATTTATTGAACCGTAAAAGGGAGAGGTTCAAGGTTTTTGAGGTCGAACCGGAGTCGAACCATGATGACGTTATAAATAATTTAATAATTAATTAAAGTCTAAATATAGATATTAAATTTATAAAACTAGCAAAATTGACTAATATATCTATATATGTGAGGGAAATTTAATGATTTTCAAGCATATGTTTAATAATTAAATAAGAAAGTTAATAAAATAAAATAATAACCATGAAAACATTAAAATTTATGATTAATTTTTGAAGTAAAGTTGAATATCTTTGAAGGATTTTAATTATAATTTTTTTATTCCTTGTAAGAGATGGATAATTTAATTAAGTAAAATAAAATTGTGTTAAGTTGTTTTTATAAATAAATAAAAAAAAAATTGCTTAGGGGTTGGACCTCACAGTTCTTGACACCGGTTCGTACGGCCCAACCCCGATTTTAGGGGTTCACGGAATTACCACATATGCCCGGTTCTTTATGCTTAAAAAACCGGTTTTCATCCTGGTTCATGGTTTTCACGGTCCGACCTTCCGGTCTGGTCTGGTTTTGAGAACTATGCTTTGAAGGTGGGCTTGAGAGTCCTTATTAATAATTGCATGTTTATTGTGGGCCACTTTGGTTTTGGTCTTGTAAAGAAAAGCATTAGGTCAACCGCATGTGTTATGGATTATAAAGGAGCAATACAAAGCAATAGCAAAAGAGGCTAATCCGACTTGTTTTAGAGTGGCTTCTATTATATAGGAGTTTGTGGGCCAAAATGGCCCAATACCGGGCTAAAATATATAGTGTTCTACCACTATTTGTCAAATTTTTAGTAATTTACCACTTTTTAAAACCTGAGTTTTACAAAATCGAGTTCCATAAATTATATAGTATAATGTGAAACTCGATTTTACTGAAATCAAGTTCCTTGTTAGAAGTGTAGCAGTGTAGGCAACCTTTTGTATAAATAACTCTCAATCATAGTAGCCTCTCTTTCTCGGTTTTCTCTTTCATTTTGTTAGGCAACCTTTTGTATAAATTTCATGTTCACTGATGATAAGGGGAGTTTTTAATTGGCAAAATAAAAGTTGTTGATGATCTCCAAAGACCCGTCAGCTCTATTATGCATACTGACGACTTCACGCAAGATGAAGCCATTAGTCTCTAAGCTAAAGACTTCATGCAAGATGAAGCTGTCAGTCTCTAAGCTGAAGACTTCACGCAAGATGAAGCCATTACGCTGACGACTTCATCTTACGACCTATTGGCTTCTATGCCTAGATGGAATGAAAAGATGACGGGGAGAAAGATGAAGGCAGGAAAGGATCCCACGAGATATATGTATTAATGAGTGATAAGGATAAATTTACAATATTAGAATCACCAATGAAAAGGGATGAAGCGACAGTCTATTGACAAGTGACGACATGAGGAAGTCTACGAGTCCACCTCAAAGCTGACGAGAGCACCTTGAGCATCGATGGAAAGCTGATGACTATAAGCTGAAGGGGGTATGCAAGACCCCAACGATTCTGATGTGGCTTTACTTGAGCTCCACACATGCGTGTGTAATAAGATATCTTGTGATATGGACAAAAGTAGTGCTTAAGGCGTGAGCAGGGAAAACTTTCAACTTCCATTGCAAGCTGAAGGCAAGAAGAGACCTGAAAGGGGTAGTTGGCAGGAAGTACTAAATGGTTGATGGCATCAATAAGCTGAAACCTGTAAAACTTAAGGGAGCACGATAAGCTGACGGTCCTGAATAAGCTGATGGTCCTTATAGCAGTTTGCTTGGTGCCTATGATTGCATATATAAGGAAAAGTCTTGCCCTCCACATTTGGTGCTACTCAAAGGGATTCCTATAAGGAAAGGATCCCGCCAAATACGCTCAAAGAGACTCCTATAAGGAAAAGACTTCTATAGCAAGAAAAAGATGTCAACCCTCTACTACTATAAAAGCCTCAATACCCTCACTAGCCAAGGTACGCATAATTCATCCCAGCTCTGGTACTCTAGAGTTGTGAACAAGAGATTCCTCTAACTTGACCGTTAGAGGGTATTTGGCCGGTATCATACCGATACTCCTCTTAAGGTCTTCAGCTTTTGTATTGTACAGGTTCTTGTCAGGAGCACATGAGGACCATGTGGCTCACTGGTGATTTTTTCAGTATCATCAACTGATGATGAAATTTTCTAATTTTGGGACACCATTTAAAGTTTTTTTTTGGTCCATTTTTTGATCTGGATCAAGAAAAAGAAAAAAAAAGATGACCCAGGGGTTGTTTTCCATGTGAAAGGGAAAAAAAAAAGTAAGAAAAAGAGGAAGAAGAGGAGAAAAAGCAAGAGAGACCCACACAGCTATTGCTAAGTGTTGATACTAATTTTCGCGACACATTTCGTACAAGCCTGATTCAACCAAGCTCGACTTCCTTATGAACTCGATTCATGTATTATATTTTATTTATTCTTTTAAGCATGGCCCAAGCCCATGCGACATATAGGGGAAATTGAGAAAGTGTGGTTTGGAGGGTATGGGTCGGTTTCTTTTGGACCTTTTGCATGAGCCCAGCCCATGCATGCTACCAAGTGGGCAAGGGACACTGGTAGCATCTCAGGCTCATGGAAGAGGTCTTGTATCCAAAATTTCCACCCCAAAACAGCTTTTATGCTCTGTGTGACTGTGGCCTAAAGTTTCTGTCCGAACCTTCTTTTTCCTTTAAAAATGGTTGGCTCTCATTGGCCAACTTCAGCTGCTAGCTCTCATCTAGTTGAGCCTCCCAATGGTCTGAAATAACTAGAAATGAGGAGCTAATGAGGGTTTAGTCAAGCATTTCCCTTAATGATGATAAAAGTAATCCTTCCTCTTATCCAAACAAAAGCAAACCTGAAAATTACTACTTGCTTAACACCTTGAGGTCCAAAGCCTTTTCTATTGACCAAAAACCAGTCACTTAGAGCACTCCAAACTCAATATAAATTTCACAATCAGATTCAAAACAAGAGGAGAATGTTTTACTCTAGGAGCAACACCCCAAGCTCAAGACAAGAGTCTTTCTTCAACTAAAAAAATAGCCAGCCACGTTCTACCTAGAGAGCTGAAACTTCAGAGCAAAAACCCATTCAGCCAGTCAATAATCTCACAATTCTGAAGCTTGGGGGTGGAAATATGGGTATAGGGGAACCTTCCCCCTCTTCCTCACAACCTCCCTCAATTTCCTCTTCTGTGTGACTACGGGAGAAAGTTTCAGACTTGTTGAGAAACGTTCTATTCATATACCTGAAACTTCAGAGCAAAACCCCATTCAGCTAGTCAACAATCTCACAATTCCGAAGCTTGGGGGTGGAAATATGAGTACAGGGGAACCTTCCCTCTCTTCCTCACAACCTCTCTCAATTCCCTCTTCTGTGTGACTGCAGGTCGAAATTTCAGGACCTGTTATGTTTTTTATGGTTTTCTGCACTTTTGTTATAAGCACTTTGATTTTCTCTTGTCAAAGCACCATTAGCCTTTTGTTCATTATACATTTGGAATTTTGGGCTTGATTCTCCACAATAAACACTTCTAAAGAACCTAAGGGGAGATTTGGGCCGTTCTCGCATTTTCGGCCCTTGTCACAAAAACGTCCCTGACATTTTGGCGACTCTGCTGGGGAGTCAAGCAGCTGACAGAAGAGAAATGGTGCCTCCAAAGGTGTGGAACTGGCAAAGAGATGGTGTTTCTCACACCAACTTGTCGTTCCAAGGGAAACTGTATCATGCTTTATTGCGCAAGAAGAGCATGGTGAAGTTGAGCTGAAATAAGTTTTATCCTTAGCTCATTGAGCTGCTGGAGATGCTCCAAATCATGTGACGAAATCGCTCCAACCTCCAGAAACCACCCAAGAAGTGAAGGATAGAGGGAGAATCAACTTCTTATTCAAGGAAAAAAAATTCTTCCACTCATCTATGCTATTATTTTTTGGCTATCATTCTTATGGATGAATCATCATATATCTCTTGCTTTACATGATATTTGTGAAAATTTTTGTTATAGCTTGAAAATGCAAAAATGGCGAGCCACAAATCCAACCGCGAAGGGAATGACGGTTCCAACCAATAATCAACAATGCAAAGCTCTAAACATCAATTTCAAAACCAAGAACCCCTCACGCGTTGAGCATATGGAGCCGCAGGTGATTGACTCATTTTGGCGCAACAACAATCGCTGCTGTGTGCGACCCTTCGCAGCTAAATATTTTTGGCGTCACTGCTGAATGAAGTCTTCACCAAATAGCTAAAGGCCATAGCTAAATGGTCCACCGCAAGGCGCTAGATATTACATATACCAAGCCTTGAGGTAGTGACATACCATACATCAAGTTGTATTGTTGCTAAGTTAGTGCTAAGCATATGGGGGCTGCCGTGGGTGATTAACTCATTTTGGCACAACAATAATCGCTATTGTGTGTGACCCTTTGCAACTAAACATTTTTGGCGTCATCGCTAAATGAAGCTCCACCAAATAGCTAAAGGTCGTAGCTAAATGGCCCACCGCAAGGAGCTAGATATTCCATACACCAAGCCTTGAGGTAGTGACATACCATACATCAAGTTGTATTGTTGCTGAGCCAATGCTGAGCATATGGGGGCTGCTACGGGTGATTAACTCATTTTGACACAACAATAATTGCTGCTGTGTGCGACCTTTCGCAGTTAAACATTTTTGGCGTCATCGCTAAATGAAGTCTTCACCAAAGAGCTAAAGGCCATAGCTAAATGGCCCACCATAAGGCGCTAGACGTTCCATGCACCAAGCCTTGAGGTTGCGACACACCATACATCAAGTCTTTAAGAAGCGACATTTCATAAGCCAAGTTTTGAAGTCATACGAGCGACATACTATCGTTTAAAGCATGTTTAAGCTAAGACTCTTGAGCACTTTTATCGCTAATTCATTTTTTTATACATATCATTTAAGCCATTTTAATCTTTCAAAATTTTAATCAAAATATTTTTTATAAGTCGTTTATGCTACTTCGCTTGGCCATGACTATTTCTTACTAATATAAATCACATTTGCACTTAGGGTGAAACGGAAACCTTCTCGGAGCACCCAACGACAAAGAAAATCCGAACTCAATTCCCTCTCACTGAAGCTGTGACACGCTCATGAACACTAAGCTATGACGAGCTCACGCATCCAAAATCTTGGTTGATCCACGCACGCTAAGCCATGGCATGTTCATATATCTCAAGTCATGACAAGCGCATGCATTCTAAGCCATGACAACGCCTTAATCCTTCTTGAATTTGAGATTATACATGAAGAGTGAAGTTCAAACATTGCCATCATCAAGAAAATTGTTCTTGTCACTCAATTCTTGCAATTGAAATCCGCGGCCAAGCCAACTAATAAGGAAAGTTTGCGCGCACCTTTGAAGAATGCTTCACTAGAGCTCGCTCTAAACAATGATGTCAAACAACTCAAAAATCACAAGTTGGTTGCTGGAAATCCATTCCAAAAATTTTCGAGTGGAGTCTTAGTATTGATGTGAAAGCTTGGCATAAGCGACATAGAGGCCAATGAGAAAAATTGTTGTACTAGGGATGCAACAATCCTATACCAACATCTCTAATACTTAGCCCATTATTGTTCGAAAGTTAGAAGCCAAGCAAGCAAAGTATGGAGCCGCTGTTTGCGGTACCATGTATCTTCGACAAAGATGCTAACCGAAGTGTGGGAGAAAAATTGTGGTGCTGGGAATGAAACAACGCTATATCGACATCTCCGACGCTTAGCCTATCATTGTCCCAAAATTAGAAGCCAAGTTAGCTGAGTATGGAGACGCTGTTTGTGGCATAACAAATCTTCGACAAAGAGGAATTATATTCTGCCCTCTATATAGCAAATGAAGAACCCCATTTTTGGAATTCATCTTGAAGAAATATGGTGAGTACTAAGGGAGGAATAAATCCTACCAACAACTCTTGGCAATGGGATACCATTGGTTTGGCATAACCAAATTCGCTAAAGTCACCACACTTCCAAGTGCATTCCAAGCTTATACACATACACCATATAAGCCTTCAAGATGTGAGTGCTCCATCGCCTTTTATACTCAGGGGCTTGAACTCATCGGACCTATCCATTCGCCCTTGAATTAGTACATTTGGGTCTTTGCCGCTACTAAATAGTTCACTAAGTGGGTGAAAGTAATTGACTCAAGAAAAGTGAGGGGAATGGTTGTAGCCAAACTCATCAAGAAGCATATCATTTGTTGCTTTGACGTCTCGTTCATAAGCAACAACAATATGTCTTGCTTAGACCCATTTTTAAAGGCAAGCCCTATGAAATACTAGGAAGCCAATGAACTATCATGTTATCAAAGCATGGTGAGATCCCTACATGCGAAGGTGCAATGCCTTCAATAAGGTGGGGAAAGCCAACACTTTCTTCTAATGAGAAACCTTGCAAAATGGCAAGAAAACCAACAAATTACTCTTACGGCAAAGCCTTTACATGCGAGGGTAAAAAAAATACTTTCAATAGGGTAAGGAAAGCCAAACACATACTCTCTCAATGGTAAGCCCTATCAAATGGCTAGAAAGCCAGTGAGACATTTTATTATGGCGATACCCCTACTTGTGAGGGCACGACTAGCCCTCACCAAGGTAGGGAAGCCAATGTGTCCTCAAAGAAAATCCCTACCGAATGATTAGGAAGCTGGCGAGATGTCATATCATTCATATGTGGCAAAACCCCTCTTGCGAAGATGCAATGCCCTCGACAAAGTAGGGAAAGCCAACATTTTCTTAACGGCAAGCCTTACAAAGCGATAGGAAAGCCAACATAATATCTTATAATTCAAGCGCGATGATCCACTACATGTGAGGACACAACCATCCCTTGAAAATATGGGAAAGTCGATGCAACATATCACTACCTCATTGCCACATGGTAGTTTGCTATACGCGAGGATAAAATTCTCCTTCAAGAAATTAGCAAGCCTATGCATTGTATGTGAGAACGCAATCGCCCTATGAAATGGTGACGAATAAATGCACCATGAGCCATAATGCGTGAAAATGTAGCCCATATGTGGGGGCATCTTGAAACTAACGAAATAGCAACCTAATACATGTCGAGAATAAGTCGACTACCAAGTGGCGAGCCAAGCTTCAATATATATGTGTTGCTATATGTGAAACCAAATCTGCCCGTCAATAGAGCACTAATAAATGGTGCACAGACAGCGAGACGTGCACTTAGCCAAAGCCTGTTCGCAAAGACATGGCAACCAAGCAACATGTCTACTGACTTGCCCTTGCAAAGGCAAAGCCATATTCATAAATTATCCAATCAATCACAAGTCATTCTCAAGAGACTAAGTGCATATAATCTATCGAAATTATGCTACTTCATCGCAAGGTGCACCTGACCCTTCCAAGCAAGCTTTTCTCAACATATTCAAATGGTCACAGCCATACAAGAGTTGTTTTCGCAACAAAAACATGATCATAGCCTATTAAAGAAAGGTAGAAACTCGTTCTCAAGGTACAAAATACAAACTATTCACATCCTTGAGGTACAAATCATTCTTTTCATTCCAAAATTCAAATTACATGTTGAGACATCGTATATGTGTTTCTTTGTACAAAATACAAATTGTGCCTACTAACCATGACAGTACAAACTCAAAGTGGCACCAATATAACTAGACAGGAGCTGCTCTATACATAAGTGGGCTGTCCACAAGGTTGAAATACAAGAGAAAATGTTTCCAAGGTAGCAGCCCATATTACACACTTCAACTAGTTCAAAATCTCAAAGCTTCGGGCTCAATACAAGACAATCGGATAAAAAAAAAAGAAAAAAAAGAAGGGAAAGCAAGAAAGGAGGCGAAGGAAAAAGTTGAAGCAATGTTGTAGTCCCTGCCCAACATCACCATTTTTCAGACGTTGGCTTGCAATCACTCTCCTTTACTTTAAAGCCGCAAGAGAGAGACGGACTAAAAGGATTCAAAGTTACTAACGTCAGCCATGGTACCGTCAATTGCAGCTCCATGTTACTATTCGTGGCAGCTTCAACCTCAGAAAATGGTGCATTAGCAATGGGAGTGGCCTTGGGAATGAAATTCCCACCGACGACATCAAAATTTTCTAAGCCGAAGTCCTTCTACAAGAATCCATGGTACAACTCACTCAATATACTAATATATGCAATAAAAAAAAATGAAGAAGATGTGTGACTTACCAAGTGAGTTCTAAAGTTCCCGCTCAATAATGGCGTATTTCCCAAAGTACGCTTATTCTATGCAAGACGGCAATGCAGCGCACTCAACAATCCATATTGGAATGAAAAAGGGTTCGCAGCGAGTTTTAACTTGCCACAACAAATTTTAACTTGCCAGAGAAATTTCAGCTTCATTTTCAAACAAACGGAGCTGCTGTCTGTGCAAGGTGTCGAGGCTGTCAACAATTACATTGAAGGAATAGTGATGGCAACATGGAATCATCAACTTCGGCTCCACCAATTCATGCTCATAATCAAGCTATGCAACACATGGCTTACTCTCAATGGAATTGCTAGGAGCTAAAGGCTTACTCAACCGCTATGCGCCCTTGCACTAGAAATTCAAGTTTCATTCCTA
Source organism: Quercus suber (assembly GCF_002906115.3). Taxonomy (NCBI): domain Eukaryota; kingdom Viridiplantae; phylum Streptophyta; class Magnoliopsida; order Fagales; family Fagaceae; genus Quercus; species Quercus suber. The sequence continues at coordinate 777,348 of NW_027069492.1, read as the reverse complement.
CACTTTCATTTCAAGCTTGCTGAATCGAGAAGCGACTACCACTTGGTGACTATCACTCTCACTTGTGTTCATCGCAAGAATACGATATAGGGGGCTGCCAACCAATGTAGTAGTTATGGCACACCCCTATACTACATCGCCAAGTGATATCTTCACTCCATTCTATCTCAAATAAGTTGTCCCAAGACAGCCAATAGTATCGCTCATGGCTACGACTTCATCGAAATTAATCTTGGCAAACACGATCTCACCAAATTGGCCAACAATAAAGCTACTAAAAAATTGAATCATCCTCAATGTGTTGTTTCATCATCATCTCCTCATATGGACCCAATTCACTCATTCAAATTTACAACAAACAATGGGGAAAATTTACTTCCAACACGAAGTCAAGCATAGCCGCATTGAAAACTAATTTCCATGACTATCGAAATCAATGGGAATCAGATTCGACATGAGCTTCGGCTTCAATGAGAACAATGGCTCAACCTCATGAATCGACACAATGAGACTATCATCCAAGGAAAAGCCACCCTACAAATTGAATTGAACAGCACATTCAACATATCAACAAGCACAACCAAGGCATAGCGAACAAAAAAAAATCAGCTCGCCAAGGTGGGCATAAGAATGAATTCAACACCTTGTCGCAAAAACGTCCCTGACATTTTTGTCGCGATGTTTGGCATCATCCTCCAACAACAAAAATTTGTTCCTCACTGACGAGGGTACCTTTCTCTTCACTGTCGACATTGCTTAGCCAAGATTGGTGCAAACGAATCCCACAACCATAGGTGTTGAGCTGTCGCAAAATGCCTTCAACGCTACCTACAAAACAACTTCGCTCCTTGCTGATGGGTTCTCTCTCTTCTTTGGTGGCAACGCTTTGTCATGTCTAGATCCTACAACAAGCATCTTTATACTTCTTTGATTATTGTGGTGAAGTGTCGTCGCTCTGATCTCCTTCATTTTGCAACCACCATCTCATCGTCCTCCTTGGGTTTTGGCCACATAGGTGCAAGATTGAAGATGGGTACAACAAGGCTTCGAAAGATTTGAAGAGCTTGAGGGATTTAAAAAAAATAAAATATTTACAAGAACATGATTTCAAGAGTTGGGTGAAAAAGGAGTTCTGAAGCTCTTGAAGAAGTGATTTACGCCAAGAAGCCAAAGAAAGAGGCAAAGTCATAGTGATTACATCACAAGTGGAAAAGGCGTGGGATGCATCTGAAGGTGACAGCAAAAAAAAAAAAAAAAAGAGAAATGAAAAGCAAATGGATTTAATAGATTCCTACGCATATGGCATGAAATGGAAAAGCCAAAAGGATGGAGTCATCTGGAGAAGACCAAGGAAATGAAAAGTGAGCATTTTAAAGACAAGACAAAAAACCAAGCTTTAGATGGCAAAGCTTAAGTGACGTGGTGGGCTTAAAGCCACATACCATCCAATTGAAAGAGATGCTAAAATCACCATGATGGTCATGAAAGTCATCAAGGAAAAAATTCTAAACTTACATGTGAGCATGAAAGTCAAGCCTTATGCCTTTTCTTGAGGTGTTTTGAATCATATTACACATAAGGTGCTACATGTGTCAACCAATTGATGTTCTTTAGCGGAACCAATAACCATCAAGTGCCCATGTTTGTGATCACAAAACTTTTACAAACGGGCTCCTTTGAATTGAGAGTTTTCTACAAGTGGTCTCCACAAGCCACAATATATCTACAAACAGGCTTCATCGACTTATATCTTCTCAACAAAAAAATGAAGCATTTGGAATGATTAATTCCCAAATCCGCGACATCTACAAGTAATGAAAAACATCAACTACTTACATACATGGCGCAAGCGTCATGCATGCTCCAAGGGCTAATGTTGATACTCATTTTCGCGACACATTTCGTACAAGCCCGATTCAACCAAGCTCGACTTCCTTATGGACTCAATTCATGTATTATATTTTATTTATTCTTTTAAGCATGGCCCAAGCCCATGCGACATATGGGGGAAATTGAGAAAGTGTGGTTTGGAGGGTATGGGTCGGTTCCTTTTGGACCTTTTGCATGAGCCCAGCCCATGCGTGCTACCAAGTGGGAAAGGGACACTGGTAGCACCTCAGGCTCATGGAAGAGGTTTTGTATCCAAAATTTCCACCCGAAAACAGCTTTTATGCTCTGTGTGACTGTGGCCCAAAGTTTCTGTCCGAACCTTCTTTTTCCTTTAAAAATGGTTGGCTCTCATTGGCCAACCTCAGCTGCTAGCTCTCATCTAGTTGAGCCTCCCAATGGTCTGAAATAACTGAAAATGAGGAGCCAATGAGGGTTTAGTCAAGCATTTCCCTTAATGATGATAAAAGTAATCATTCCTTTTATCCAAACAAAACCAAACCTGAAAATTACTACTTGCTTAACACCATAAGGTCCAAATCCTTTTCAATTGACCAAAAACCAGTCACTTAGAGCACCCCAAACTCAATATAAATTCCACAATTAGATTCAAAACAAGAGAAGGATGTTTTACTCTGGGAGCAACACCCCAAGCTCAAGACAAGAGTCTTTCTTCAACTAAAAAAACAGCCAGCCACGTTCTACCTAGAGAGCTGAAACTTCAGAGAAAAAACTCATTTAGCCAGTTAATAATCTCACAATTCCGAAGCTTGGGGGTGGAAATATAGGTATAGGGGAATCTTCCCCCTCTTCCTCACGACCTTCCTCAATTTCCTCTTCTGTGTGACTGCGGGTCAAAGTTTCAGAGTTGTTGAGAAACATTCTATTCATATACCTGAAACTTCAGAGCAAAACCCCATTCAGCCAGTCAACAATCTCACAATTCCAAAGCTTGGGGGTGGAAATATAAGTACAGGGGAACCTTCTCTCTCTTCCTTATAGCCTCTCTCAATTCCCTCTTTTGTGTGACTGCGGGTCGGAATTTCAGACCTGTTATGTTTTTTATGGTTATCTGCACTTTTGTTATAAGCACTTTGATTTTCTCTTGTTAAATCACCATTAGCCTTTTGTTTATTATACATTTGGAATTTTGGGTTTGATTCTCCACAATAAACACTTCTAAAGAACCTAAGGGGAGATTTGGGCTGTTCTCGCATTTTCGGCCCTTGTCGCAAAAACGTCCCCGACACTAAGAAACTGAGGAAGAAAAACTCTGGAATTGGAACTAAAAGAAAGAGTATAGGGAATTGATCAAAAGTAGCTGAAGATGTGACTTATGAGTGCTTTCACGTGGGTACATATAGGAATTGGGGAAAAAGTGATTAGATGTAACTTAAGAAATACCCAAAATGTTAGTGTTATTTACAAAAGAACCAATTAAATGATCTTTTAATAACAATCTTTTTAAAGAACTCAAGCTTGATGAGCTTGAGATATAAATGAAACTCGAGTTTCCATTACTTGAGTTTCAAAACAGTGGTATTTTATTAAATATTTTGCAAACAATAGTACAACACTAGATATTATTGTCAATGATGGTATTTGGCCATTTTGGCCGGAGTTTGTGGGAAAAGGAAGAAAAAATATAGGCTAGGGGTTGAAAGTAATGAGGCAGCAGCATGGAGCTTTTTTTGCACCTTTTCTTTATGCTAGCATTGTAATGTTCAGTATTTTATTTCTAAATTTTATTCCAATTACTATGAGCAACTAAATTTATAATTAAGGCTGAAGATAAAATTATTCTACATTATTTATAAGATTTAAGTTTTCCCACAATAGTTGTTCTTTAATGATTTAAATTGTTCTTGTTTTATCACAATTGACTAAGATAGGATTCTACATATGAGTTCATTTATTTTTTTCTCACAATTGTTTTTGTGATTTGTTTGGTAACGAATACAATTGATGATTTGATTTTATACTTAGGAAGCAAAGAAGAGCATGCTTTAAATTTTTTAAATATAGGTTTTAATGATAATATCTTCCATGATAACAAAATTAATCTCTAAATTATTATGTAGTAGGTTTTAATTTGATAGTATCTATATTATATCTTTGCTTAGATTAATTCTTGATTAGTTTATTTAATTTCAAAACAACCAATTTAACAATCAATTTTTTATTAAACTAGATTAAGATTTATTTAGTAAGATTTAATTAATTTTCATATGTTCACAAACCTCTCAAAAGAAACTTCTTAGTAACAACTTCTTAATTACATCCTTTAAAGAGCATTTATAGGAAGAGACTTTCTCATACTCCTTTAAGAAAAAGAAATTACAAAGTCCTAATTCTATTAGAGAATGGAAAGCAACTTAACTAAGAAAAGAAAACAATATAAACTCCTAATTTAACTAGGGAAATGGAAAAAGAGCATAAACCACGTTTGCATACATTCTAAAGCAAATTTAAGTCAGTGAACCACCAAGAGTAGTGTAGATCAACTAGTACCCCCTAGTGTTTTCAATGAAGACATCCCCCACCCCTATTATTGATGTGTGAAAATTTCTGTAACTGACTTGGACCCTCATCAAATAGTAAAAATATCTCTTAAAAACTTCTCAACTTCTACCATCTTAAAACCAAACATTTCAGAATTCATGACGAGGGAACTCCAAAAGTCTACCAAATCTTCGACATACTACGAAAAACTCAAAATGCAATAACAAATGAAGGTTGAAATAAATACATACACACACACACATATATATGTTTGTTTGTTTAGACCCCTTAAAACATATTGTTTAACCTAATGAATTAGCAAGTGTTTACTTAGGTTAATTATGAGATCTAGGTTAAACAGTAATAGATCATATCATGCACAGTAGAAAAGTAAATAACACAAAGATATGATCACCTAGGAAAACCAATGAAACAAATTGTTTCAAGGAAAAAACTTGGGGAGGATTTGACCTAGCTATCCTCAAGGTAAACAAATCCATTAATAGAGAATTGAAGTTTTTACAAAAGATTTAACCCTAAATCTATGGCTACCTCCAGTAGTAACTTATTGAAACGACCACGTGCAAGCTCCGACTCCATGGACTCTTCTCTCTTGGATTTGTAGCACACAAGCTTCCACGTTTATGACTTTGAGATCTCACCTAAAGGTTTTAGATCATCAGATGTTGATCTTGCAGTAGCAACTAGATTCCACTAGCACTTGATCGTAAATCTTGTTCCGACAGACACTTATGGAGTTAGAAGGTTACAGAACCTCTCAAATCTCACAAGAGTAAGTCACAAGTCTTCCAAAAGTCTTCAAAACGTAGTTAGGGTTGTTGATACCGTATTTTGTCCACCCTCGATTTGCGTGCAGGACCCTGAAAAATCCAAAAACATTATTTTCTCTCCATGGGGCCGCGAGAATATCTAGAATGACGTGACGCAACCCGTTTAGACACCAGAGCAGCCAAAGTGCCTTTTCCAACTAAAATGACCAAAATGCCACTGATCAACTTCAGGTTGACCGAAGGTCAAACAAGGTCAAAATCCTTACAAAAAAAAAACCTTTTCAAAGTTTTACATCAATCCAGAGCTTTTCGGAGATTTTTGGCAGCTTTGACCAAGTTTGACCCAGAGATAACCTCAACAGGCACCGAAAACTCTAATTTTGTTCGGGCTATCGGAATGGGTTGAAACTAACGTCATTGCAAAGATTATCAAATTTCCATTCCAACGACTATTCATGGGTCAAAATTAGAGTTAGAACGGCATGTATCACAAAAATCGGGATAACGCACTGATTGATGCACCACTAACTTCCGAGAGTCATAAATTTTGATCCGACCGTTGGATTTTCAAGTTCCATACCTTTTTAGAAATAGGAAGTCAATATCTTTCCAGGGGTGTTCAGATCAACCCGATTTGATGAAGTTGAAGGTGGCAGCGCTTGAAGGGCCGTTGCCTCGAAAAGAGTGTCGGGGCCATAGAAGGCCCCAGGCACCTTCAAACCAAAAAAAAAAAAAAGAAAAAAAAAAGGGACTTCTTGGCTGCCTGCTCTCTACCTGGAAGTCTTCTACACATTTCTTCTCTCTTCAAAAAAAAAAAAAAAAAAACACATCAAAAACCTCTTGATTCTTTTCTTCACCAAAAACACAAGGTATTGTCCTTACACCCAATCTTCTTTTCCTTGGTTCTACACTTTGGAATTTGGGGTTTAGGGGTGTGGATGTAGCTTTTTCACTACTATCCACACCCCTAACTTTCTAAATATTTTTCTAGCATTTACATTGTTCTTTTTGCTTGAATAACATGATTTATTGCTTTCTTTAGCATGTTTCTTGCTTTATTTGTGCTTCTAGCATAAATCTCCTTGCTTTTTATGCCTTATGCCATGTTTCATGCTTATATCTACATCTTTACATGCTTATATGTTTAGATCTACATGCTTTATGCTTTATGCCATGTTTTCCTATGCTTTGTTCCTCTTTTTGTTCTGATTCATGTTAGGGTTACATGCTCACATGCTTGTATGACGCTGTTGGCTATGCCTTGCTTGGATCTATGTGTTTATGTGTTTATTTCCATGCTACATGGTTAGATCCTTGTCTTCACATGCTTATATGCTTGGGTCCATGTTCTTCCATGTTTATGTGCTAGGCATTCACATGCCTATATGTATATTTCCATGCTTATATACGTAGATCGGTGCCTTTACATGCTTAGATCCATGTTCTCTACATGTTTTATGCCATCGTCTATGTGTTTGTGCACTCCATGCCATGTTTGTGTGCCTAGACCTAGGCTATGTTTGTCATGCCATGTGCTATTGTAGTCCTTTTGTCGTTTTGCCTTTGTTTCTTGTGTTTTGGCCTATTGGTTCAGACTCGATCTAAACCCTATGATTTTTTCATCGTCCATACTCGAAGGCTCATATCAAAAGGTTTGGATCATTCATATTTTGCATGTCTATGCTTGCTTGCTTCTACGCTTTATGCTTGTGTTAGCCTCTCTAGTTCTAGGCTTTGCCATGCTTGACGCCCTTAGCGGGTTTGTGGTTTTGTGGTTATATACAATGCCTGTGAGGCCTCGTTTGGATGTAACCATGTGGGAGGCATTGCCATGATGTCGATTGCTTCGTGCATACCTTTCCCCTTTTTCGCTCAGCACGACACTATGCTTACCATGTTTCTTTGTGCCACCTACTGGCTTTCTATACATCTTTACATGCTTGCTTACATGTTCATGCATGAATCTTGCTTGCTATTGTGTCGTCCATAATCTTTGGACATTGGCTTTCAAAAACACGGAAATAGGCATTAGCCTCTGAGGCTTTCCTTTTTGAAAAAGGCTTTTACTATCCTAGTAGACTATTTTCAAAAGAGCAAAAAAGGTTTTCCAAAAAGGGGTGTGGGGTATTTTCATGGGGCTTTACAGCTTTCCTCACATGCTTTACCGCTTTCTTCAACATGCTTTACCGCTTTCCTCACATGCTTTACAGCTTTCCTTCACATGCAAACATAGGGTAGCAAAACTTAATTTCCGTTGCACCTTTATCTGCTTTCATATATGTCTTTGCTATGCTTTTAAAAAGTCTTTCCCCTTCATTAAGAATTGCATGACATATACACCCTTTTTAAGCCGAACTCGGGCTCTGCACTGCTAGCGTAGTCACATCTCTTTGGGGATTTCATCACCCCATCTGTAGGTGCCCAGACACAAACATCGGCAGTGTTATCCATTGTTAGATCTAGGGCTGACTTTGTAAGCACTTTTGGGTCCATTTGTGGATTGGAGTAGCAGAAAGGCCCCCTCGATCCTTCTTGCCCCATAACTTCCATGAAGGGAGGGGTATGGTGATTGAGTCCCCTTAGGATAGGAACAACCTACCAGTTAAGTAGCAAGTCATGGTGTTGTGATTACATCCGACGCCCATGAGGCCTTGTTTGGATGTAACCACTTGGGGTGCATCGCCATGATACTAGCTGCTTCATGCATACCTTTCCCCTTTTCCTCTCCATGCGATGATATGCTTACCATGCTTGTTTATGCCCCCACGCTTACTTACATGTCCATGCATGAGTCTTGCTTGTTGGTGTATCGTCCATGCTTCAACACAATGAAGTCATGGACATTCTATCCAAACCTACATTTGTCCTTCACAGACACCGTTTGTTCTCTTGTTTATGTGCCCCTTTTGCTTGTTTGTTTATTTTCTAGCTTGTTTGCCTGCTTGTGTGTTTGCTTGCATCCTAGTTGTTATGCTTGCCATATCTATCTTGCTATTTAAAGCCCCTCCTTCCTTCTCCCTTTCTCCCTTGGATGATATGGATTAGGTATATCATGTCTTGTACCATTCGTCCTCATCTCTAGAGTATGGCGACCCCTGTTTACTTTCCTACACCTATATTTTGGGCCATGCTCTAGGGATGTAGGCATTTACTTTCCTACTCTGTGTGCTTGCATTGTGTATGATGTATGTATATATATATACCTGCTCGCCCCCCTCCGATGTGATTGTCACAATCCATGTCACCTAAGGCAAGCGATGCCTAGTTTTTGCCGTGAAAGTAAGGTGACATGTCGCCGAATTTTTGCCACAGAAATGTGGTACTCGACTCGAATGCCGTAGGAAAGCATAGATTGGGACCACACCCTTTTAAAAGCCAAACCTTAAAGCCCCTATGCATGCAAAGCCCCGAAAGCCAATGTTGAAATCATTTTTACTGCCAATCTCCAAAAATTAAGGTTTTATCAAAACAAAGTGAATGTTCAATCAGTGTATAAAACACTATGAACATTTAGACCCCCAATATACAAATTACCAATTCAAGCTTAATATCAAACAATGTATATGTGGAAAAAGAATATAAGCTTATATCATAATTAATAAACAATCTAAACTAAATAAAATCATATCCACAGCAGAAATTAAATGGCAAAGATTAAGGGAAGAGAGATGCAAACACAAGGACAACACAATGATGTGTTATCGAAGAGGAAACCGAAACCCTCGGCGTAAAACCTCTCCGCCGTCCTCAAGTGGACAATAATCCACTAAAGAATAAAGTTGGGATACATGAATAACAGAAGACCCTCCAAACCTAATCTACCCAGTGTACCTAAGCCCTCTAAGCTTCTTGCTCCAACAAGGTTGTGCTAAACCTTTGTCTTCTTTAGCTTACCGGATTCTGCTATAGCCCGTAGCATCAACCAATAACCATTGGTCCCTTCCTAATTGCTTCCCAAAGCACCAAATAGCCTTCTCATAGATGTGGGTATGGTGAGAAAAGTATTTGGGTAAGAGCCTCTCAAGGATGTAACAATGGAGAGGATAAGAGTAGAGGAATTTGAAAAGTCTCTATGTGAAGATTGTGGATGAATCAATCTTGTTTTTCTCTAAGGTTTCTCTCTCAAAATTCTCTCTAGAAGCTTTCTACATTTCGTGGGTATAAGGGGTATTTATACTGGGGTGAGAGTGGAATGCGAAGAGTCAGGTTTTTCAAAACAGGGCTGGCTGGCGGTTTAGCCCCGTGACTTGACTAAGTCGCGAGTTCAAGTCGTGAGCTAACAAAACGACCAGGTTGGAATTTTTGTCCTGTAATGCTCTAGCTGGCGTGATTGTTTATCTTCTTTGCATGCTTCACTTGTGTGCTGTTGTTGGCGGCTTGCCAGTCGCGAGTCACCTACGAGTCCCAGCCACGAGTCTCTGCATCCTTGCACAATTTTGAGCATTTCTTCACACTCTCTCACTCACTACCTTTACATTATTCCCACCTAAATACAGGGCTACTAATTGCTAAAATACAAGCAAATTTGACACGAAATAAAGCCAATAGAATGGTTGATTAAATTCAACCTTACGTAAAGGACTATCCTTAGGACAGGCGTTGTGGGGTGCCTAACACCTTCCCCACATGTAACCAAACTTCTAGTCCTAAGAATCAAGATTTTTTTTCCATCCACATTAGATTAGGAAAAATAAATATTTTTCTTAACCTAAGATTGGTAATAAAATCAACTAGAAAAAGGTGACCAATCACACCTTAGAAAAGCCCAATGATTGGTGGTGACTTTACTCACCTTTGTAATAACCTAAAATTTGGCCTAGATTCCTGCCATAATGCCAAAGGTAGCCCTACCTTCCTCCACCAAGAGAGAGAGCACCCGAAGCTCCATGTGAACCATACACATTCATCGAGAGGGGCCTCCAACGGGCCCCGCTCATGCAAGAGCTATTGCCACGGCAAGTGGTCGAATGAAGGCCCACAGCGACAGTGGTCTTTTCACTGCCGTTCCGAGATCGAGGCCAGGCATCAATAAGGTGCCTAACACCTTCCTAAGAATGTACCTAAACTCTGAACCTATATCTCTAGTAGTAAGATCATAGGTCCTTCAAGAGGGCGCTCTATATATGGTTCCTAGACCATTACAAAAACTAGGTGGCAACTCCCCTTGTGTCCACACTCCACTAGCCTATCTCAAAGCATCTACCTACAATAGAACTGATCTTAGAATTCAAATTGCCTGAAACTCGATAGATTAACAACTATCAAGGAGGTATCAGCATATGCAGTTTCAACTTTTCTGCAGTAGTTCTTTAATTTTTCTTGTGTAGTCAATAATATTAATTGTATAGTCACATTAAGGTCTTCTTGAACACACTAGAAATTAGGACTCAAATATATATAAAGTGCATTTTGTCTCAAGATATTCCAATTTACAAATATGACCCTTACATTCCTAATTAATCATTACAAACTTCTACTAGTTGGGTAATGGGAGATTTTGTTAAGATGTACAACCACCAATACAACCCCCCTTTTTACCCCTTATTGGTAATATTGCCTAATTAAACATTACAAACTTTTTATTGTGTTAAAAACTCATTAGCCCTTCTGCGTATGTTTGTTTCTAAAAAACCCAAGGAAAAGTCATGATTTTCAACCTGGACCAGACTGGCCGGTTCGACCAGGTTAACCATGAACCGATCATGAAACCGATTTTTTATATGCATGAATCAGGCATTTAAGAGATCTGAAAGAAACGTGTGAACCAAGGTTCAACCTTGAAAATTGGTAGAACCATAAGTTGGTTCAGCAAGGTCAAGTTATTGTATAAACTGATTTTTTGTACGTAAGAACCGGGCATTTAAGAGATCTGAAAGAACCATGTGAACCGAGGTTCAACCAAGAATACCAATAGAACCATAAGTCAGTTCAACTGGGTCAAGTTATTGTATTTATTTCAAAAAAATTAGAGAAATGGCGTGTTACTGGGTGTTGAACCTGAGACCTCTCCCTTATTAAGTTCCATGGCTAACACCATGAACAACAGACCACGTAAGCTCCTTATGAGCCAATATGAAGTATTATCAAATTTATATTAGATTTACAAGATTTATATTTACTAAACTTTCATATCACCTCTATCTCAATGTATTAAATATTACTAAATTTGTTTTCATTACTAAATTAACTTGTGATTTAAGAATAATACCTTTGCATAGGAATTTACTATTTATGAATTTATTTTAAAAGCGATTTTTATTTAATCAAAATAATTTCTACTTGAGGGATTATTATACAATATTTATTAATGCTTATTTATGCTATACTATTTTCTATTAACCTTATAATGTACTATTTTATGTTAACCTTATCATGAAAAATTATTTGAATTTTTTTTTCAATTTTTTAGATATTTTAGTCAATTTTGCTAATATTTACAAATTTAATGCCTTTATTTTACTTTATTTTAATTAATTACAAAAATTAATTATGACATCATCACGGTTCGATCTCGATCGAACCTTAAAAATCTTGAATCTCTTCCTTTACCGAATCTTTGAATTGTCAGGATCTGAAAACCATGGAAAAATTCTAAAATAATACTAATACTTCCCATAAACCAAATTAAATAAATATGCAGTGATGTTTGAACCTTTAGAGATTGTTGGATGTCAATTTAATTATTCACTTATTGTTATGTTTGCCCACATCAATAAATAAAAATTTAACAAATGAGAAAAAGTTTGAGGGTACTTTTGGGATTTGCGAATTATAGTGGAACAGGAATCTATCTGAAATCATTAAAAATAATTGTCGACCACATCTCATATTTGAGGCATTAAATCATTACTTAAAAAACTAAATAAATAATTAAAGCCAAAATAGGCTTTTATATAATTGGTAACACTGAAATAAAGTATTAGTTCCTGTATCAATGGGACATTGCATAAAACATAAAATAGGTGGGACAGAGAGACAGAATAGTCACGGAGAAAAAATAAACAATAGCGTATCTTTGAGTCATCTCCACCTTAAGCACGCTGTCAATTTTCCACAATTATAACGTTGATGTTACAATCCATGTCTAGGAAGGGATATATAAATATATATATATATATATATAAAGATAAGGGAGAGAGAAAGAGGGCAACATAACGACAGCTACAGATTTTGAGTTTTATTTATTTATTTTTGTTTTAGTTTTAATAGTGTAGCTTTAGCGGAAGCTCTCTATTGTAGTAGTTGACAAGTTGTGCAGTGCGGTTTTTGGTACAAATGAACAGAACATGGAAGCTTTTCTCTAGAACCACAATTATTGCGACTACAACTACTAGCTCTCTCGCTCTCTCTCTCTCTCTCAATAATAATAATAATTTTATCGCATATCCTCTTTTCTTTTTTTTTTTTTGAGATTTTATCGCATAATTTTATTGCTATTATAATTTTATCGCATATCCTAAGTACACATTATTATGGGAATGATATCCACTTGCTTATGGTATAGGAATAGTAGTCCAATTAATGAAATGCAAACCGCGTACGTAAAGTAGATTGGAATCACATATGCCTAATTCGAGTTCATTAAGAAGATTCTTCCACACACCTAAAAGGAGTTCAACTGAGGGGAGGGAAGGGGAGCAATAGGAGGAAAGTAGAGTAAAATTGACAAAAAAATTAAGTTAACTTCTAGTAAACTCTACTGTTAACGTATATAGTGTTGTGGGCTTTAGGCCCAACTAGATTACTTGTATAGCATACATTTTTGTACTACACTCTTACTTGTACTGCACACATATGTCTCATATATAAAGGCCCTCATGTATATTCTATTATTTTAGAGAATTACAATACACTTATTTAGTATTTCTAACATCTAATTTACTCACCTCTACTCTCCCTCTATCCCTCTCAATCCAATTAGACCTAAAAGCCAATACATACATCATGAACAATTATGGTAGATAATGTTATAGCAAATGACCTTCATTCATTTTGAAATGCAGAAAAGGAAAAGGACCAATGGAGGAAAAGCTAAAAATTTTAGATTAATTTTTTCCCAAAGTTGATGTAGAAAATATGTAGCCACATTATATTGTATATAATCTATACAATGATTAATGGCCTTGAATATCAATAGATTTTAAATTCAATAATTATTTTTTCTAAAAGCCCTTTTTTTTAACGAAGATAAATAAATAAATGTTATGCCACATCAGGTTTTTACAAAACTATGTATATTAAAAAGCTGAAGCGTAACATTTATTGTTACTACGCTTTAGTAGAGTCACGTTAGCTTTCACATCATTATCCTATTTCTTCCCAATTTTTTTATAATTTTTTTAAAGATTTACTCATTTTTTTTTTTAATATTTACAATTTTTTCCAACATTTCTCCCTCCCTTACTTTTTCATCTCCCCACTACCCTTTACTTTAATACCACTTTTCATATTTCCCTTTTTCTTTTTTCTTTTTTTGTCTCTTTTTATTCACACCCTTTTACTATACATTTCTCTCTCCCTTATCTTTTCATCTCCCTACTACCCTCTATGTTTTTGTCTCTTCTTATTCACACCCTTTTACTATACATCTCTCTCTCTCTCTCTCTCTCTCTCTCTTTCTCTCCCTTAATTTTGTGGTTGATTTTTTTTATTTTTCTTGCATCTTTGCCTAATACATTAATTTAGTACAATAATTGTTAACTATGTTTTAATTTTAATCTTCTATCCTGAAAGAAATGTGGAAAATACTCGAATTGAAGGAATTCCTCTACAATTGAAGGACGAAACACCGTTTGAAAAAAGATCACAAAAATAGTAGGAAAATCAAGCAAATAATATCCTTGGAATGAGAATCAGATAATTAGATACTCTACAAAAAGTTTTTTTTTTTTTTTTCCTTTTATATTGTAGGAAACTGTATTCACATGCCTTGCAACAACATAAAATATTGAAATAAACTTTGGATGGTACTATACTGGATGCGCAAAGTGCAACAAAAAAGTTAAATTTGAAAATGAATTTTGGTGCAACCATTGCAAATGTAACTCTGATTTTCCAATTTCAAGGTAAAAAATAAATGTTCAATTTTACAATCATACAATTTATGTGAAAGCTCGAAAATGTGTTGAAAATACAAGAGCTTGTTTAGACCCCTAATAAGTTACAACTAGATTGCTTTTACTCTAACTTATCTAAGTGCGGAACCAAGAGTAAATGAAATGCAAACAACCGATACTACTCTAATGCATAAACATGAATAGAAAACAATAAAAGTAAAGTATAAGAGTAAGGGAAGAGAGAATGCAAACACAAGATAACACATTGATGTGTTATCGAAGAGGAAACTGAAGAACTCGACGAAAAACCTCTCCGCTGCCCTCCAAGCAGTAATCAATCCACTAGACAATCAGTTGGGATACATGGGTTAGTAAGAGACCCTTCAAGCCTAATCTACCCGATGTACCTAAGCCTTCCAAGCTTCTACTCTAACAAGGCTTCTCAGAACCGTGTCTTGTCTAGATTTCCAAATCCCGCAATATACCCAATTGCACCCACCAAGTCTCACCGGCTTCTTTTGACAAATCCCCAAAGCTTCCCAAGCTTCAAAACACTCTCTACACTCTGAATATGTGTGGGTTGTATTTCGGTACAAATATCTTCTTAAGGTAAGACAATGGAAGAGGGATGGAAAAGAGGCTACAATAATTTCTCACTAAAGATGAGTAGCTCTCTCTCAAAAAGATAGGTGTATGTGTTGGAGAATGGCCTTTCTTACATTTGTGGGTAATGAGGGCATATATAGTATGGGTGAAGGATAAGAAAGTCACGTGCTAAAAACCACCAGGTAGAATGTTTCGCAACTACCTCACGGGAAGGCCTTACCCGCAAGACACTCGCAAAAATGACAATCTAGCACGACTCTTCAGCTTCCAGTCATGTTCTCCTCACAGGGCTCTTTTGCGGGTTAGCTTCTCGCGAGCTTCTCGCGAAATCCGCTGATTCTTCACTTTAGCTTGAGTCTTCACCAACTTAATACTAAACCCAATACAATAAAATTCCACAAATTACAAAGAACAAAATTAAAGCAATTACAACACATTTTGTCATGGAATAAAGCCAATATAAAACATAGTTGTAAATCACAACTTTACAATATGTAAACATAAAAGGAAATATTTTTATAAAAAAAAAAATCAAATTAGATATTTATACATGCAGGTATAGAATTCAAGTCAATGTTGATGATTGAATAGAGTGTGTTGTATTTTTTTTTTTTTTTTTTTTGATAAGGAAGCTGTAAAATTACTTCAAACAACAACGAGTGAGCTATCTAAAAAATGTGCAACTATAAGAGCATACAATTAGCACATATGATCTTTCATTTACTTTGACAAGCATATGCTAAATTATATTCAATACTTTATTAGATGAATACAAATTTCAATTTATTAAATGAAAATAGAAAAGCTCATTAGAAAAACATTTTTGTTTCAACTAAAACTTCACAATTATAACTGAAAGGAGGGAAGGGAATTTAGATATAGGAATCAAATAAAAGTTTTTGGATAAAGTTTTTGCTCCATTAATAACAAAACATTTTTGGAAAATTAAAACTTATACAAGTTATACTACCTACATTCTTAATTTCTACCTACTTTGATTATGAGGTACATGAATCAAGGGTATCCAATTAAACACTAGCACTGATAAAAATAAACTATAAAATATAGAAAAATAATGAATCACATCGATACCAGCTGAAAACTATGGCTACTACTATTCCATGAAATTTACTCATTTAAGCAGAAGTAAAAACTTCATTATTTAACAATCAAAATATAATCTCGGCTCATTTTATTCAATAGTTATATTCAACTGCATCCTCCAACTCTATTAAATTATATATATATATATATATATTCTCTCTAAAAAAATTTAACTTAGAGAGAGAGAGAGAGAGAGAGAGATTTATGGTAACAATATATGTTTTTAATCATCTAAGGAAGTAGAATATGTAGAGTTTTTAAACAACTTATAAGTTACAACCAAATCCATAATAGAACCACAAAATCAAAGCATAAACATACAACATCAATTATTTTTTGAATTACTGCTTGAAATTTGCACAATTGTTGGCAGCACTTCAATTCAAATATATATATAAAAAACAAAACAACATAAAGTGTTCTCATGAAATGTTACAGTGCATTAAAAAAAAAAAAGAAAAAAACGACATAGCTTCCAAGGATATGTCATCCGATAATAATATAAATTACATAAAATATAAATTTACCCAATATAAAAATCTTATTTTCCAACATTTCATTTCACCTTTTACTATGTAAAGGCAAAACAACTGTTGTGGATATCAAAAACTTTTCAGCTACTTCAAAATTATAAATAATTAATTTATATAGGAGTTTTGATAGTTTAGATATACTATTTTCTGATTTTTTTTTTTTTAAAATTTAAGGAAAGTGGTAATTGAATAGGTATGAAAAAGTAATTCGGTTGAATAAAGAGAGGAAGAGTCGAATAACTAGATATTAATGATTGTTTCAATTGTTTCAAAATTATTAATAATTTAATTACAAGAGACTTTTGATAGTTTATATATATTGTCTTTTGATTTTTTAAGGAAAGTGGTAGTGGAACAGATATTGTAGCTTGAAAGACCATTTGGCTTGGGCTTAATTGAAGAGAACATTTAACGTTAGCTATAATGAAATATATATTAATTACCATAAGACTTGGCTTTATAGTGGAGGGTATATGAAAAGCTTTTATTCACTTAATCAACAATGAAAAATTATTGCTAATAACTAGAGTAATCACTAATCCATAAAACACACACAACACTATAAATTACAAGAGTAATGCTACAATCACAAACTATTTTACAACATTCTTATTGGTTTTCACCTAAGCCCACCATTAACATTGTTTTTTCATTTACCAATAACCATTTACCACATTAGCAATTTATAAAAAAATTTGTAAACACATTTGTATCTCTAGCATTACTCAAATTACAATCCTAAAAAACTTAAAAATTACAAACTAAAAACATCATACAACTACACAATCACAAAATGAGCATAAAATATGATCACAAAATATTTTGTACAAGATCAAACTATAAGGGGAAAATAAATCCTTCTTCAAGCCAACATAGAAGGGGAAAAAAATGCAAAATATGGATTAACAATTGCGCTGTTATGTAAATCAAATGACGAGGAAATACAACTACTATTATCAATTCTAAATCAACCAGATGGAAAACAAATGCATCAAAACTATCAACAAATCCTTTGACATATAACTTTCTAAACAAACAAATTTTGCATCCCAAAAAATCAACCATGCAAAAATATTGGAGTAGATCATTGGGATTGTAAATGTCCTTACCCTTATAGAAACAAGGAATTACATGTAACATGCAAAATGTGTTCAACTGACTTGAAAATGTATAAATTAGTCAATTGAGTATGGTAGAATTAATATTTCAAAAAACAATAAATCAATTTTACTATAAATTGTGCACATTTTGTTCCAAATAATAATTTCTAATAAAAAAATATATAGTTCCAGAAGCAAAAACTCCTGTTAGCATGAATCCTACTACATATTGGTGATACATATATAACACAGCTTGAGTCACAATAACATGACAAATATTAATAATAATAAGACCACTCTAAAAAAAATTATCATGAGCAACACGCAAGGCCACAACAAGTAAATTATTAAGAACAAAACCACTACAACGTGCTCTCATGCCATAAACCTTGAGATGTTGTCAAAGTCTAGAAGAAGACATCTAATCCACCGTTTGCATTGTGACCTAGTTGGTATTACTTGATTGATTTTTCCTAAGTCGTCACTAGAGCATCCTTGAGCTACAATTAAGGGTGTTTGCAGTTCGGTGTGATGAGGTTTTGGGCCATTTTTAGCACTGCACTTTATGGTGCAGTTTAGCCAAAATCATAATTGTACCACGTCTCATTTTTGTGGTCATATGTGCAGTGCAATGCGATTTAGAGTTTAGCCAAAACCATAACCGCATCGCACCTCATTTTTGTAGTCATATGTGCGGTGTAGTGTAAAAGATGTGGTTTGAAGTCAGTATATTTTTCAAATTTTGGGCTTTTCCTGCCCAGCCCAAAACTATTTTTTCCCTTTATGTTGGGCAAAGTTTTAAATTATTAAACTAGTTTTTCTTTATTTTGAGCTGCCTTTTCTAATCAACACTTGCTATGGTTATTAAACTTTTGTTTTTTGAAAACTATGGTTATTAAACCATCAATAATATATTTAATATTAAAAAAAATAAATATATTAATATATAGAGAGGCTTCGGTGTGGTTTGTGCGGTTTTCTTATTATAAAACCGCAAATTACATTGCACCATGTGGTGCAGTGCGATGTGATGTTGTACATTTATGCCATTTTGCAGGTGATTTTGGTGCCTTTTTTGCAATTTGTGTGGTTCGGTAAACACCCCTAGCTACAATCATAACCTCAAGATTAAATTAGTAATATGTGAAATGAAACCCCTTACATGTGTTGGTTCTATATTTGTTCATAATTTCAAATTTAGCTTCTCACTTTGATTGAATCCCTTGGCTCTTGCTTGCACCTTTTTCTTTTCCTTTTGTTTTTTATCATGTATAGACTAATTCTTGCTCCAGCATATGAAATTGAAACCTAACAATAGCAATTAGGGTTGTCAACAGATCAAGTTTGATTGGATACCCCATAAACTCGCATTCAACCAAATTGTTTCAAAGTTTGATAGACAATCATTCGTTGTCAATTGACGGAATACAAGTGGCCAACTAACAAGAAAACCTATTTGGGGAGATCAGATTGGTCGAATTCATTATCTCCTTGAATGATAGTGGCTTGTTGTAGAATTGTTTGTATCTTCGTTAGATCATAATGAGATCTTACAAGACTTAATGGAGATCTCACTAGATTGGTGAAGATCTTGCTAGATCCAACGAAGATCTTACCTGATTTGGTGGAGATCTCGTCAGATCTAGTAGTTTTCTGCAACTTTTGATGATATTGTTCACAAATATGGTGATATCATCCACATATTTGGTGAGAACTTGAACAGAGAAGAGCAACAAAGTAGATGAGGACTATGGAAGACAACTATGAATGACTTGTGATGGTTGCATAAGAAGAATAAGAAGAAATTGATTCTTTGGTTGGATAACCTACCACTCAAACCGATAATATTGGTTCTTGAAAATCAACACCCATCGTCAACTAAACCATCACTTGGATCAAAAAAATTTAGAGTCTAGTGGCTTTGAGTCAAACAAGTTTATCAAGTCCAATCAGATGTTGGATAGCCCTAACAGTAACAAAGAAATATCAATTTTCCCAAAACTGAGGACTTTAATAATAAAAAATCAAAACCAAAATACAACAAAATTCATAGCAATTTAAGAGAATAACATGAAGAAACTATATGGTAATATGAAGATTAGACCAAAAATTTCAAGAAAATTTAGGACTCTAATCTTTTACATTTATTCAAGCTTAAGGTTGCGATGGCGGCTTAAAAACAGGACAAATAAATTAATGCCAAAGGTTGATGATTCGACCTACACCACCACACAAATAGCAGCTCTGGTGGCTTCTCAGCTTAGTGACATCTCCTTCATCTTTTTCCAGACTCTAGTGGTGTCTTCGAGTGTATGAGAATGAGAGTGTGTTTTAGTGGCTTAGATTTTAATATTTATAAAATAACATTTTAATGAGAGTTTGATTTAGTATTTTAGTCCCTAACCTTTATTTTCAAAAATCTAACATGGGATAATATTATTGGAGAGTGTAAGCAAGCACTTTTGCACTAGGTCTTTATTGAATTTACATTGTGTTTAACAAAATGAAGGAGGCAGAGAAAATTGGTGGACAAAAATTTTGTACCTATTGGGAAATATAGACTCTGATTGATAGAGTAACAAGTTTTAAACCCAAGTTGTTAATTAGATTTATTATGAATAAAACTTGTTAAAACAAACTAACATCAATATCATGCACAGCAGAAAAGTAAACAAGACAAGATATAATGACCTAAGAAAATCAATGAAACAAACTAGTTTCACAGTAAAAAACTTGGGGGGAAACCTTCCTAAAAAGCAATCCACTATAGTAAAGAGGAGTTTCAGATCTAGTACAAAACCTTTGTCCCTAGACTCTATAATCCCCGTAGATGAACTTACAACAGATACCTTCACCGCTTCAAAACCTCTGAACTCTTCAATATATGAACACTACACTTTTTGCACGGATCTCAGTACATGACTAACCAAATATGCATGGCTCCCAATACGTGACTAACATACCAACTTGAAGAAGATTGTTGGCTACAAAGTTCTTCACTTCATTAACAATGAAGATCAAGAAGCACTTAGTTACAAAACCCTAAGGTGCAAAGATGCAGTAGCTTCTTTCAAAGAGAATAAGGCATTGATCACCTTTTGCATATTTTCTCCTTGTATTCTTATATGTGACGACCTCTAAAATAAGCCTTAAATATGTCTAGGGTTGTGAGAAAAGAAGCCATACACAAATACATAAGCATGGGCCGAAAATCATATTTGAAAAATTGATTTTTGTAATTCTCGATAGATAGCTATCTGTCAACAACTGTCGAGATCTCAATAGATAGGTATCTGTCTGCAGTTGTCGAGCTATTTGTCCAGCTTTAATGAATAGCTTCTCTTCACTTGTTTCTTGGTCCAATCTTCATGGCTTTAATAATAGACTTGAACAACATGTTTCTTGAAGTACTAAATCCATCCTAGATCTACCCAATAACAAGTAAAGTGCATTTTTTCAAAGAATTAGCCAATTATATAAAATATGTCCTTAATAGTCTCCCTTTTCGGCAATCCGTGACAAAACCACAACAAACAAATGAGATATGAGAGAAGTCATAAACTACTCAACTCATATTCACTTGTTGAATACAATAAAATATATCCTAGCACAAACTCTTGAAAAACGTTGTAAGAAGAGAATTCATGGCAAGGAAGACTTTGACTGTTGGTAAATCTGGTTTTATATCTCATACAAAACACATAGCGGAAGAAACAAACAAAGATCTATTTCATTCATGATTGATAACTTACACTATATAAATTTCAAAATTTAAGAACAAGATAGCGTACCTTGGCGCGGTGAAATTCAAAACAAAAGATTATAAGTACTTGAGAACACTTTTAGTCTTCACTCCAATTCCACTTTACGCCCAAGAAGTGTGGTCTCTCAATCAGTTTCCAAGGGAGAATAATTGAGTGGTTTCACTCGCACATACAGACCACTTCACAATGGTGTCTCACTTTTTCCTCTAATATATATATATATATATATAAATTCTGTATGTTTCTCCCTTTTATAACTAACTGATTATCTATTTGGGCTGGCTTATTGGGCCTTCCCAATTGGGCTTTAGTGTGTGGCTTGGAGTGGGACCAAAAGGGACCAATAAGACACTAGCTCCAATGGGCCTTGGCCTTTTCTGTCAACTTTTGACAAGTCCAAAGTTACCGTTAATTATATTTAATACTACTATATAAATATAATTGCACTCTAGGCCTTATTAATTAATTGTATCCCAAGACTTTATTATACATGCAACCCCTTCATAAAATATTCGTAGTAATACAAAATCATAAATGTAGACTGCCACTTTGTAAATTACTACATCTTAATCCTTGAGTACTCGGTTTAATCCTTTTAAGTTATTCATTATATATCTATGAAATCCAATTTCATAAATATATACTTTAGTAATTTCTTACCAAAGTGGTTAGGCCTAACTCTCTAAATAACTGAACCCATTAAACTTATCTCAAGCGAATATTTTATATCTTCTTTAAGAGACTATGAATTCCATCTTGAAAATATTTGTTCCATCAATACTAAATGTGGCTGCTCAACATACTGAGGTTTTGACCGTTACTTTAGATCTCACTCCTGATATATCAAAGCAACTTATACTTCATGATTAGGTCCATTATTCTCTCAGGATTAAGAGTTCATGAAAATATAAGTCGTGAGATTTGTTATTCAATTGACAGTCGTTAGGAGAATAATAAATCTCACAGCGGTCTAGTTCAATATGTCTTAACTCTTAAAACATATTAACACATCAACTAGAAGTCTCCACTTCCATGATTAAGACAAATCATCTTAGTTGATATGTTATACTCTTCGTAGATGAAATGCCCAATTTCATCACCGACTATGAACTAGAATTTTGAGTTTACAAAGAACTCGTGACTTATATCTTCTGTGACTAAATCACATAAATCACATGCTATGCATCTCATGGACTAAATGATAATGTCCGAATATTCATGTTACCATAATTTTAGGTAATAATAAAACAACTTTATTAATTACAATATTAAATCATACATAATGTCATACATAATATTATACATAGCACCATACAATAGGATTTAAGGACACTAATCCCAACATATCTCCCACTTGCCCTAAAGACTATTGTGCACTAATTTCACTCCCATTCCCTCCAAATGCGACTCGAAGGTCCTTTGAGGCAAGGCTTTGGTAAAGGGATCTGGTAGATTATTTGCACTTTCAATCTTTGCTACCATCACATCTCCACGAGTTATAATATCTCTAATGATGTGATACTTTCTCTCAATGTGCTTTCCTTTCTTGTGATTCCTTGGATCTTTTGATTGTGCAACTGCACCACTATTGTCGCAAAATAATGTGATGGGAACTTGTTCCATTCTTATTACAACAAGGTCAGAAAGGAATTTCTTGAGCCATACAGCTTCTTTTGCTGCTTCACAAGCAGCAACATATTCTGCTTCCATGGTGGAGTCCGCAATACAAGATTGTTTGACACTCCTCTATGTTATGGCTCTACCTCCCAAGGTGACTACACATCCTAATGTGGACTTTCTGAAATCTAGATCCGACTGAAAATTTGAATCTGTATAGCCAATGGGTATCAAATCCTCACATCGATAAACAAGCATATAATCTCTCGTTCTCTGTAGATACTTGAGAATATGCTTTACTGCTTGCCAATGTTTTGGTCCTAGATTTGATTGATATCAGCTGACCATGCCAACTGAATAACAAATATCTGGTCTAGTACAAAGCATGGCATACATGAGACTTCCTACTGCAGAAGCATAAGGAACTTGTCTCATCATATCTTCTTCCTCTTAATTCTTAGGCCTTTGGTCATCAGACAGAGGAATTCCATGTCTGAAAGGAAGTAATCACTTCTTGGAGTTTTGCATGCTAAACTGTTCTAGAACCTTATCTATATATCCAGCTTGTGATAAGCCTAACATCTTATTCTTGCGATCTCGCCAAAGCTTGATCCCCAGAATAAAGTTAGCCTCACCCAAGTCCTTCATATCAAATTGGTTTGACAACCAAACCTTTACCGATAACATTACCCCTACATCATTTCCAATGAGTAGAATGTCATCAACATAAAGCACTAGGAACATTACTACTGTATCTCGATGTCTTTTGTACACACATGGTTCATCAAGATTTTGTTCAAAACCAAATGACTTGATTGCTTGATCAAATCTAATGTTCCATGACCTAGATGCTTGTTTAAGTTCATAAATGGACCTTTTTAACTTGCATACCTTATGCTCTTAGTTCTTTGCTATGAAACCATATAGATTTCTTCTTCAAGATTGCCATTAAGAAATGCAATCTTGACATCCATTTACCAAATCTTATAATCATAATGAGCAGCAATGGATAAGAGAATTCTGATAGATTTAAGCATGGCTATTGGCAAAAAGGTTTCATCATAGTCAATACCTTCTTTTTGTGTATACCCTTTCGCCACTAGTCTTGCTTTAAAGGTTTCAACCTTTCCATCTACCCCTCTCTTCCTCTTTTAAACCCATTTGCAACTAACAGGTATAATGCCATTAGGCACCTTTATAAGATCCCAAACTTGATTGGAATACATGGAATCTAGTTCAGATTTCATAGCTTTGATCCAATGATGTGCATATATATCATTCATTGCCTCTTCATAAGTATAGATCTGATTCAGCCTCTTCTGAGATAGCTTCATAAGTTTCTCCCAAACCTATGTATCTTATAAGAGGCCGAACAATTCTCCAACTACGATGAGGCACCTGTGTACTAGACATCTTATGAGTAGTATCTTGTGGTGTATCCAATACAACCACATCATTCCTAGTTTCATCTATTGGTTGTTCAACTAAAAGTTCATTCATTTCAGCCAAAACAACTTTATTTCTAGGATCAAAATTATTCATATAATCATCTTCCAAAAATTTGGCATGTGTGCTAACAAACACTTTGTTATCTTTATGATTATAGAATAAATAACCCTTTGTTTCTTTTGAATACTCTAAAAATATGCATTCTTCGGTTTTAGATTCCAACTTATCAGACTTCCTTTTCAACACATGTGCTGGACATCCCCAAATGTGGAGATATTTCATACTAGGCTTACGCCCACTCCACAATTCCATAGGTGTGTTGGGAACAGATTTTGATGGAAGTAAATTCAAAATATGCATTGCAGTTTTTAGTGCATATCCCCAAAAAGAAACTGGTAAAGTTGAGTAACTCATCATGGACCTAACCATTTCCAAAAGAGTCCTATTCCTTCTTTTTGCTACACCATTCTGTTAGGGAGTTCTAGGTGCAGTCAACTGGGATATAATCCCATTTTGAGTTAAATAATCCTTGAAATCCCCAAAAAGGTATTTGCCACCACGATCAGATTGAATAGCTTTTATGCGTTTACCTAATTGATTCTCAACTTCAGCCCTAAACTTTTTAAACTTTTCAAATGTTTCGAACTTCCGTCTTATTAGGTACATATAACCATATCTTGAGTAATCATCGGTAAAAGTGATGAAGTACTCATAACCTCCTTTTGCTTGGGTTGACATAGGACCACATACATCTGTATGAATTAATTTAAGCAACTCTTAGGCTCTTCTACCTTGTTGGGAAATTTAGACCCCGGTTGATAGAATTAACAAGTTTTAAATCCAAGTTGTTAATTAGATTTATTACGAATAAAACTTGTTAAAACAAACAAATATCAATATCATGTGAAAATCATGCAACGGAAAAATAAATAAGACAAGATATGATGATCCAGGAAAACCAATGAAACTAACCAGTTTCACAGTAAAAAACCTGGGGGGAAACCTTCCCGAAAAGCAATTCACTATAGTAAAGAGAAGTTTTAGATCTAGTACAAAACCTTTGTCCCTAGACTCTACAATCCCCGTAGATGAACTCACAGCAGAAACCTTCTACCACTTTAGAATCTCTGAACTCTTCAATATATGAACGCCACCCTTTTTGTTGCACGGATCCCAATACGTGACTAACTCCTTTTGCACGAATCCTAGTACGTGACTCACTCACCAACTTGAGGAAGAAGAATGTTGGCTGCAAAGTTCTTCACTTCATCAACAATGAAGATCAAGAAGCACTTGGTTACAAAACCCTAAGGCGCAAAAGACGTAGTAGCTTCTTTTAGAGAGAATAAGGCATTGGTCACCTTTTGAATTTTTTTTCTCCTTGTATTCTCTTATGTGACGGCCTCTAAAATAAGCTTTATATAGGTCTAGGGTTATGAGAAAAGAAACCCTACTCAAATACATAAGCCTGGCCTAAAAACAGAAATCTGAATTCCCGTAACCTCGACAGATAGCCAGGTGTTGAGGAGGTGTCGAGAAGCTATCGAGCTCTAAAATTCAGCACTTTCACACTTGATTCTTGGACAAACTTGCATGACTTTAACACTTGAACTTGAAACAAGGTTTCTTGAAGTATTAAACACATCCTAGATCTATCCAAATACAAGTAAAGTGCGTTTTGTCAAAAGATTAGCCAACTACATAAAATAGTGACATACGTTCTTAACAAGTGAATCATATATGTCCTAACAATCTCCCCCTTTGGCAATCCGAGACAAAATCACAACAAACAAATGAACATATGAGAGAAGTCATAAAACACTCAACTCATATTCACTTGTTGAATACAATAAAATCTATCCTAACACAAACTCTTGAAAAACTTTGCAAGAAGAGAGTTCATAGCGTGGAAGACTTTGACAACCTATATTTTTGAAACACTTAAACAAAACTCATCAAGGCATCTTTGTGTAAAACAAAAATAATAGATTGCATACAAGTATAAGAAACATGTGTATGAAGATAGAAAAGAAACAACACATGTAAAGGTAGGTGAAAGAAACATACATAAGCATATAAAGAAGATAAGCACAATGTATGTAAACAATGGTCACAAGACCCAAGGTACAAGAAGAAGGAAGTAAGCACTCCCCCTAACAAGATGAACACATCTCCCCCTAACAAAGGAATGTATTTCTCCCCCTAACATGTAGAATTTTTAAAAAGAAACCACATATCTCCACAAATTATCTCCCCCTTTTTGTTATGATTGACAAAAGGTACAAGAAGTTAGAAAACTTCACCCAAGAGACATAAAGATGATCAAGGATGATCAAGGGGGTACAAGGAATCCATATAAATGCATGAATGTAATGAAACAAGATGCTATGAATGACAAGATAAAAGAAGGATGCAAAACATTTTAAAAAAACACCTCTTAACAAGAAAAATGTTAAACATATAGATTCCAAAACACACACACACACACTAAACAAGTCTAACCAATTTTATGTTTCAAAAATAAGTCAAGACAGTTTAGTGAGCATACATTAGCACATGTAAAACCTTTGTGATGGCCAAATCACATTGTACCTGCACATGTATCAAAAGTAGCAAAGAATATTGCGTGTTGTGTGTGGAAAATATCGCAAGATTGCATATGTGTATACATGTTATGACGATTTGAGATATGAGAAAATAACTTTAACTCACACACAATCATAACTGTTTGATAGGGACTATCACCTTCGAGGTACATCCTGTAACTCCCACATCTCCTAGAATACACGCTTGCAACCATATTTAAATCATTTTTAATCTTTTTGCTTTTTACTTTCTTTGCATATTTTCTTTTATTTTAGCATACCATACATGGGCATATAAAAGAAAGAAAGAAATACCTAAAATGTTAAGCATTTGACATCACACTTTTGCTATGCCGAAGCATACGAATGTCTTTGACACTGCACTTTTGTGATTGGCGGGCAACAGTGGTGAGATGGTTATTTATGCCTTTCTCTTAGGATTTTCTAGTCCTATCCATCAAAAAGAGTGATATGAGTGTTAAGTTTAAGAGATAACTTAATCTTACTCATCACAATCAAGAGCCACAAAGCTCACTTGCTTTGTTGTGCATAAAGATGCTCATCTAAGCTACAAGTGATACAAAGTTTAGAAACTTTGTTTCAATGGCCATCCAAGGTACACAAGTACCAAAGTACACAAAACACACACTGTTTTTGTATTTTTCTAATGTTTCCTTTATATTTTTATTTTGAAAACAAAAAAAAAAATAAAAACTAAACAACCAAACAAAAACAGATAAACAACATGAATGCATGAAAGAAAAATGCATATGCATGAAGGTATGATAGAAATGTGCAGATGCATGAAAACATAATTCCAAATCAGATAAGAAATCAAGCAAAGAGAGTACTACTTTAGATAGAAAGAATTAAAGCAGAGGACAAACAGAAAAGACAATTAAGTCTTAGGCTCCTTTCTCACCCACACAACATGAGTCTTTGGTCATGAAGATGAAAAGGCACGTGTCCTAGTATGTCTACTAAAGGACATAGAAGAATTAGAATTCTCCTGAAATTGAGTTAAAAAGTTCAAGACTTTTAATAACTCTCCAAACAAAAGTGTAGGTCCTTGAAAGGAAACCTGTGACCGTTTGGACAATTGCTTATGAGGATACAACTTAAAGCAATTAGGACGAATGTGTCCAGCAACACCACATTGGTGACAAACATTAGGTTTAACAAAGGATTTAGAATTAGCCAAATCAGTTTTGGATTTCATACCTTTATTACCTTTCTCAGATTGTGGCACAAAGACAGTCCTTGATCCAGAAGCCGTGAAAGAGGAGGGGCTGGAGGAAACAGCATATCCTAAGCCAGTCTTATCAGAACTAGACTTTTGAGCACTCAATACTTTATCAAGCTTTGCACTAGACATCCTTTCTATTTGAGTTCTAGCTTGACTAAGTTCAACCTTAAGATTCTTGACCTTCTCTTCTAATAAGGCGTTCTCCACAACAAGAGTCTCAACTAACCTTGTAGTCTCATCCAGTTTGACTAACAGATCAGTTTTTTCAATTTTTACCTCATTAAGCTCTTTTCTACCAAGATGAGAAGTCTTCTCAGATTTTATAAATTCAGTGCATAGCTTATCATAGGCTTCCTGAATGGTCATCTTCTTAGGTACTTCATCATCAGAAGAATCCTCATTATCACTAGCACTCTCCACAATCACCTTATCGGTTGTGGCAGCAAAGGCCATAACGTGACGACATTCATCCACAAACTCATCAGAAGAGTTATCCTCAGTGTCACTCCAAGTAGCAACCAACCCTTTATCTTCTAACTTCTTGGTCTTTTCCTTCATGAGGTAGCTTGGACACTCTATCCTCATATGACCAAAACCTTTACATTCATGGCATTTGATGAGCGGTTCCTCATTCTTGTCCTTCCTAGAGAATTTAGGTTTCCTAGGAGATTTACCCTTATCCTTTTTCCTAAACTGAAGAAGCTTGATAATCTCATCAGTTATGAAGGTTAGATCCTCATCCTCATCCTCATCTTCACTTTGATCTTTATCTTCAGAGTCCTCAGTCTCTTCCTCTATACCTTTAAAAGCCAACTTTTTATTCTTTCCACATTTTCCCATTGAGCCTAATCCCATCTCATAGGTTTAAAGGTTCCCTACAAGCTCAGTTAAAGGAATTTCATCAATGTCCTTTGCTTCTTCAATGGCAGTAATCTTGGCATGAAATCTTTCAGGTAAGGACCTAAGGATTTTTCTAACAATTTTGGATTCTGCTATAAATTCTCCAAGGTTAAAAGTATAATTCACAATATCCTTGAGTTTCGCATAAAACTCATCAAATGTCTCATCCTCTTCCATCCTTATTTCTTCAAAACTACTAGTGGGTTGTTGAAACTTCACAGTCTTTACTGCCTTGGTACCTTTATAGGTGGTCTCAAGAATGGTCCATGTTTCCTTAGCAACTTCCGTGGATGATATTTTCTTGAATTCCTCATTGGTCACCCCACAGAACAAAGCATTCAAAGCCCCACTGTTGAAATTTGCCGCAATGATTGTTGCATCATCCCAATCCACCAGGGATTCCTTTGGCTTAATCCAACCAACTTCAACGGCTTGCCATACCTGTTCACCTAAAGCCTGCAAAAACACTTTCATACGAACTTTCTAGTACGCATAATTAGTTCCATCAAATAAAGGAGGAATCAAAAGAGATTGTCCACGATCCATGACAACGGGGTTCAAGGATCACACTCAGGAAATTAATCCAATCAGAGTGAACCCGCTCTAATACCACTTGTTGGGAAATTTAGACCCCGGTTGATAGAATTAACAAGTTTTAAATCCAAGTTGTTAATTAGATTTATTACGAATAAAACTTGTTAAAACAAAAAAATATCAATATCATGTCAAAATCATGCAGCGGAAAAATAAATAAGACAAGATATGATGACCCAGGAAAACTAATGAAACTAACCAGTTTCACAGTAAAAAACCTGGGGGAAAACCTTCCCGAAAAGCAATTTACTATAGTAAAGAGAAGTTTCAGATCTAGTACAAAACCTTTGTCCCTAGACTCTACAATCCCCGTAGATGAACTCACAGCAGAAACCTTCTACCGCTTCAGAACCTCTGAACTCTTCAATATATGAACGCCACCCTTTTTGTTGCACGGATCCCAATACGTGACTAACTCCTTTTGCACGAATCTTAGTACGTGACTCACTCACCAACTTGAGGAAGAAGAATGTTGGCTGCAAAGTTCTTCACTTCATTAACAATGAAGATCAAGAAGCACTTGGTTACAAAACCCTAAGGCGCAAAAGACGCAGTAGCTTCTTTTAGAGAGAATAAGTCATTGGTCACCTTTTGAATTTTTTTTCTCCTTGTATTCTCTTAAGTGACGGCCTCTAAAATAAGCCTTATATAGGTCTAGGGTTGTGAGAAAAGAAATCCTACTCAAATACATAAGCCTGGCCCAAAAATAGAAATCTGAATTCCCGTAACCTAGACAAATAGCAGCTATCGAGGAGGTGTCGAGAAGGTATCGAGGTTTAATGAATCTCAACAAATACAGCTATCGAGAAGGTGTCGAGGGGACAGAAACTTTCTAGATCGATCGACCAGCTATCGAAATTGCGATAAGACTCAGCTGAAGAGCTCGACAAATAGCCAGGTGTTGAGGAGGTGTCAAGAAGCTATCGAGCTTTAAAATTCAGCACTTTCTCACTTGATTCTTGGACAGACTTGCATGACTTTAACACTTGAACTTGAAACAGAGTTTCTTAAAGTATTAAACACATCCTAGATCTACTCAAATACAAATAAAGTACGTTTTGTCAAAGGATTAGCCAACTACATAAAATAGTGATATATGTTCCTAACAAGTGAATCACATATGTCCTAACATACTGTTTGCATTAAAAGGTCGTTTGGTCATTTTGCCTTCCAAACAAGATTCACAAATTGGAAATTCGTCAAAGTCCAATGGCTCTAAAAGTCCATCTTTGATCAATCTTTGAATTCTGTTTGGATTAATATGACCCAAACGCAAGTGCCAAAGATATGCTTCATTAGTAGAAGGAAACTTTCTCTTTAATGATTTTACATGAGAGTTATGATCTAATTCAAAATTATATAATTCATGCTTATCAGGAGTTAAAATATAAAGACCATCCACAATATTGCCAGAACAGATAAACACTTTATCCTTCTTTATTACAACATTGTCTTTTAGAATAACATAATATCCATGTTTACCTAAATAAGTTGCAGAAATTATATTCCTACGAACATTAGGTACATACAAACAATCTTCTAATATTAAAACTCTAGATTCAAAACATAAATTAAACACTCTAATAGCTACAACTAGAATCCTGCTCCTATCAGCCAAGGTAAGAAACATTTCCCCTTCATTCAGCTTTCTGGTCTCCTGAAACCCCTGCAAGGATTTGTAGATATGATTAGTACAACCTGAATCCATACACCAGGAATCTGTGGGATTCTGTACCAAACATGTTTCAAGAAGGAATGTACTTTTCATACCTCTATTCTTGGCAGCCTTAAATATTGGACAATTCCTCTTCCAATGTCCTTTCTCACCACAATGGAAACTGAACGGTTTTAGACCCCTTAAAACACACAGATTGCGTAGCCTAGATTAATTAGCCAAGTTGTTACTTAGTCAAATTAATCAATTCTAGGTTAAAACAATCAAACAATCATATCAAGAATAATAATGCAGCGGAAAATAAATAACACAAGATATGATCACCCAGGAAACCACACGGTAAAAACCTGGGGAGGATTTGACCCACCGATCCTCAAGGCTAACCTGAATTCACTATGAAAGAATTGAAGTTCGTACAAAAGGACTACAAGCTCCCCGCTCGACTTCCTAATGCTACCCACCAGTAGAACTTCCTGACACGACCACGCGCAGGCTCCGAATCCACGGACTACTTCTTTCTTGAATTCTTCAATCAGCTACAAGCTCCCCGCTTGCTTTTCTTTTAAGTTCCAATGGTTGCAACAGTAATGATCTTCAAGATGTTGAAATCATCTCCACCATGAAAACCCTAAGTTTTGTGTAAAGGAAAGCTCCTCAAAGATCTCACACGAGATTCACACAAAACAGCAATGTATGAGCAACAATACAATATGGACAACCTTCAAAAACGTGGCTAGGGTTTTATTTATATACCTAGGGTAAAAATATAAAACCCTAAACGTTTAATGAAGTAGGGCTGAGTTGGAAATTCTGCAGAAAATTCAACCTGTGCGATTTTCGATCGATCGAGTCTATTATTCGATCGATCGAGCCAGGCCGAGAGTCCCAAGTACTTCTGCAGCCACTCGATTCCAACTTTACAATATTAAACCAACTTTGAGCAAATCTAAAGAAGACACCATACAATGTTTTGATCATGGTTTGCCAACATTACAAATTAGAGTTCTAAATACATAAAATCCTAAGACCTTAGAACCTAACAGAAACACTTTCCTTTGGTTTTCTTTCCTTTGTTGGCAACTCCTAAGGCAACTTGTTTACCATCTTGCTTAGTGAAGTTCTTCTTCTTCTTCTTCTTCTTCTTCTTCTTACCCTTCCCTTTCGACTTAGGTTGAGAAGTAGAAGCTTCACCAACATTGGCTTCAACACTAGAAGTACCAAGGATGCCTTTTGCCGTTACCAACTCATTTATCAATTCAGACAATGTATAAATCTTTTTGTTCATATTATAGTTAAGTCTGAATTCCTTGAATGATTCTGGTAGTGACTGGAGTATCATATCCACTTGGGATTCTCCATCAATATCGGCACCTAAAACTTCCAATGTATTCAGATTAGAGATCATTCTATGACAATGCTCCCTCACTGAAGTATCTTCAGCTATTTTGGTATTATAAATCTGCCTCATAGATTCTTGCCTTACAGAACAGCCTTGCTCACCAAACATCTCATTCAGACTTAACATTATGTCCGAAACTAGTTCTATATCCTGCATTTGATGCTGTAGAACATTTGAAATAGATACTAGGATATAGCACTTAGCCATCTTATTAGATTTCTGCCAACGATCATATCGCTATTTTTCCTCAAGAGGAGCATCTAATGATGGAAAGCTAGGACATGGTTGAGTAAGCACATATTTGTGCTCTTCAGCAGTAAGAACAATGTCCAAGTTTCTTTTCCAGTCAACATAGTTGGATCCAATCAATTTGTTTTGATTAAGTATAGCAACAAGTGGGCTAAATGAAGCCATGATTTTAAATTTGAAAATAACAAACATGAATATAATAAGTAAACTAGACACTATCAATTTAGCATATAATCATATAATATGGAATCTTATAAAACCATAAAATAATATATGCAACGACAAATCAATCCATGTCTATAATTCCTTGGTAGCAAGTTTATTATAAACACATTAATTGATTGAGAACTATTCTCATTATTAGTGCTATCATGATAACTCTTATCATACACTAATAATATGTCGTATTAGCTTTAGCCTCTAAGTAATAATGACATAGCTCCTTTGGGAGGTTAACATTACACTTAGTCTAGTGTACACCATTATCTAGAATCATGTGTAGCCACATTTCATCTTTCTTATAATGTTTAAACTTGTAGTACCATGGAACAAAATACCCTCCTTTGGGATCGTGAGGCATATACGCCAAAACGAGGTGCTTGTCCACACTACTTTAAACAGGTTAGTTCAATCTTGTAGTACTATGAAGTAAACACCCTCCTTTGGGATCGCAAGGCATATACGCCAAGACAAGGTGCTTACCCACACTACTATAAACTAATAATGCAACTCTTGTATCTCTCTCCCACTAGATATTTTTAATTAAAGGTTTTTATGATCAAGAACCATATTATTGCTAGAAACCCTTGAAAACATAATCCTAATCTCATTAGGAATAAATTTCATTAAATGAATACTTTAATCCTAGCATTAATATATATATATATATATAAATATATATAATGTAAAATAAACCCATATTACACTATAAACCCATATTGCATTATATATAATATAATATATGGATTATTACAAGTAATATATGATTATTACATTATATATAATATACGGATTCAATATGAAATGAAGAACTTGAATCCTTAATGCATGCGAATTCTTGATACATATAATAGCATGACACGGCATTTGATGCAATATATAAATGAAAGCATGTTAATGGCAGATGGAATTTGCCACATGGGTCCACGAAATCATGCAACAAATCAAGCCAATATATACATCCAAATCCAACCGGTGCATTAACATCCAAGCCATGCAATGAAGAATCCAAGTTGTACAATCAATAGATACATGCAAATGATAGTTATTTGAATAACTATATCCAAAACATAAACTTCAAGATGGTTTGGATATATCGGTCAGAGCATTAGAATAACTACCCTTCATTTCAATAACTACCATTGACAATAACTGCTTCACACACATGATGGCTATTACAATTAGATTCATATAACCATATCCAGGCAATTGACAAGACACGGCACCAATACTTAATTGTTAAAAGCCACTTCGAACAAATCAATGCAATACAATTGTCATCATCATGAACGGTTATCTCAATAACTTTCAATGACTATACTTGAAACAACATTGAACATCAAGAAACCATTTTTCTTTTATTCTAAAATCCAATTACATGCTATACAATCATGATATGAAAACCTGGCTCTGATACCAATTGTTGGTAAATCTGGTTTTGTATCTCATACAAAACACATAGCGGAAGCAACAAACAAAGATCTATTTCATTCATGATCGATAACTTGCACTATATAAATTTCAGAATTTAAGAACAAGATAGCGTACCTTGGTGCGGTGAAATTCAAAACAAAAGATTATAAGTACTTGAGAACACTTTTAATCTTCACTCCAATTCCACTTTATGCCCAAGAAGTGTGGTATCTCAATCAGTTTCCAAGGGAGAATAATTGAGTGGTTTCACTCGCACTTACACACCACTTCACAATGGTGTCTCACTTTTTTCTCTAATATATATATATATATAAATTCTATATGTTTCTCCCTTTTATAACTAACTGATTATCTAATTGGGCTGCCTTATTGGGCATTTCCAATTGGGCTTTAGTGTGTGGCTTGGAGTGGGACCAAAAGGGACCAATAAGACACTAGCTCTAATGGGCCTTGGGCTTTTCTGTCAACTTTTGACAAGTCCAAAGTTACCATTAATTATATTTAATACCACTATATAAATATAATTGCACTCTAGGCCTTATTAATTAATTATATCCCAAGACTTTATTATACATGCAACCCCTTCATAAAATATTCGTAGTAATACAAAGTCATGAATGTAGACTGCCACTGTAAATTACTACATCTTAATCCTTGAGTACCCGGTTTAATCATTTTAAGTTATTCATTATATATCTATGAAATCTAATTTCATAAATATATACTTAATAATTTCTTACCAAAGTGGTTAGGCCTAACTCTCTGAATAACTGAACCCATTAAACTTATCTCAAGGGAATATTTTATATCTTCTTTAAGAGACTATGAATTCCATCTTGAAAATATTTGTTCCATCAATACTAAATGTGGCTGCTCAACATACTGAGGTTTTGACCGTTACTTTAGATGTCACTCCTGATATATCAAAGCAACCTACACTTCATGATCAGGTCCATTATTCTCTCAGGATTAAGAGTTCATGCAAATATAAGTTGTGAGATTTATTATTCAATTGACAGTCATTAGGAGAATAATAAATCTCACAGCAGTCCAGTTCAATATGTCTTAACTCTTAAAACATATTAATACATCAATTAGAAGTCTCCACTTCCATGATCAAGACAAATCATCTTAGTTGATATGTTATAGTTTTCGCAGATGAAATGCCCAATTTCATCACCAACTATGAACTAAAATTCTGAGTTTACAAAGTACTTGTGACTTATATCTTCTGTGACTAAATCACATAAATCACATACTATGCATCTCATGGACTAAATGATAATGTTCGAATATTCATGTTACCATTATTTTAGGTAATAATAAAACAACTTTATTAATTACAATATTAAGTTATACATAATATCATACATAGCATCATACAATAGGATTTAAGGGCACTAATCTCAACATTTGACAACCTGTATTTCTGAAACACTTTAAACAAAACTCATCAAGGCATCTTTGTGTAAAACAGAAATAATAGATTGCATATAAGATATTAGAAACATGTGTATAAAGAGAGAAAAGAAACAACACATGTAGGGGTAGGTGAAAAACATACACCAATATATAAAGAATATAAGTACAATGTATGTCAAAATGGTTACAAGAAGACCCATGTACAAGAAGAAGGAGGTAAGCACTCCCCTAACAAGATGAAACACATCTCCCCCTTACAGAGGCATATATTTCTACCCCTAACATGTAGAATCTTAAAAGAAGAAACCACAAATTCTCCCCCTTTTTATCATGATTGACAAAGGGTACAAGAAACTAGAAAGCTTCACCCAAAAAATATAAAGATGATTAAGGGGGTACAAAGAATCCATATAAATGCATGAATGTGATGAAACAAGATGCTATAGATGACAAGATAAAAGAAAGATGCAAAACATGTGAAAAACAATGCATGCAAGAGTATCTCGATAGATTGAACAACTATCGAGCAAGTGTCCAAGGCAAAAAGAAGCTTGATGGATCGAGGATCTGTCGAGGAGCTATCGAGGGGATAGAAAGTTTCTCAATCAATCGACCTAGCTATCGAGAGGTGTCGAGATTGCAATAAAAAGCAACTGAAGAGCTCAATAGAAAAGCTAGGTGTTGAGAGGTGTCAAGGAGCTGTCGAGATTGCTTAAAAATAGTTTTTCAAAGAAGAGGAAAACATAGACATGAATGCAATCAAACATGCTACTCAACCAAAGATCCAATCAACATTTTAAACTTCCAAAATCATCTCTCAACAAAAAAATGTTAAGCACATAAATCTCAAAACACACACACACTAAACAAGTCTAACCAATTTTATATTTCAAAAACAAGTTAAGACAATTTAGTGAGCATACATTAACACATGTATTCTTTGTGATGGCCAAATCACATTGTAATTGCAGATGTATAAAAAATAGCAAAGAATATTGCATGTTGTGTGTAAAAAAAAATCGCAAGATTGCATAAGTGTATACATGTTATGACGATTTGGGATATGAGAAAATCACCTTAACTTACACATAATCATAACTATTTGATGGAGACTATCACCTTCGAGGTACATCCTATAACTCCCACATTTCTTAGAATACACACTTACAATCATATAAAACATTTTGATCTTTTTGCTCTTTATTTTTCTTTGCATATTTTTTCTTTTGATAAGCATATCATGCATGAGCATATAAGAGAAAGAAAAGAAATACCCAATGATGTTAAGCATTAGACATTGCACTTTTGCTATGCCGAAGTATACAAATGTCATTTCATGATTAGCAGGCAATAGTGTTGAGATGATTATTTATACATTTCTCTTAGAATTTTCAAGTCATTCCCACGAAAAAGAGTGATATGAGTATTAAGTACAAGAGATTACTTAATCTTACTCATCACAAACACGAGCCACAAAGCTCACTTACTTAGTTGTACATAGAGATGCTCATCTAAGCTACAAAAGATACAAAGTTTAGAAAAATTTGTTTTAATGACCATACAAAGTACACAAGTATCAATGTGCACATACACACACTATTTTTGTATTTTTCTAATTTTTCTTTTTATTTTTATTTTGGAAAATAAAATAAAATAAAAACTAAATAACCAAACAAAAACAGACAAACAACATGAAAGTGTGAAGATAGATGCAAATGCATAAAAGTATGATTCCAAAAGCAGATAAGAAATCAAGCAAAGAGAGTCCTACTTTAGAAAGAAAGAATTAAAGAAGAGGACAAACAGAAAAGACAATTAAGTCTTAGGCTCCTTTCTCACCCACACAACACGAGTCTTTGGCCGTGGAGATGAAAGGCACATGTCCTACTATGTCTACTAAAGGACATAGAAGAATTAAAATTCTCTTGAAATTGAGTTAAAAAGCTCAAGACTTTTAATAACTCTCCAAACAAAGGTGTAGGTCCTTAAGAGGAAACCTGTGACTGTTTGAACAATTACTTATGAGGATACAACTTAAAGCAATTAGGACTAATGTGTCCAGAAATACCACAATGGTGACAAACGTGAGGTCTAACAAAGGATTTAGAATTAGTCAAATTAGTTTTAGATTTCATACCTTTATTATCTTTCTTAGATTGGGGCACAAAGACAGTCCTTGATCCAGAAGCCATGGAAAAGGAGGGGCCGAAGGAGACAGCATATCCTAAGCCAGTCATATCAAAACTTGGCTTTTGAGCACTCAATACCTCATCAAGCTTTGCACTAGACATCCTCTCTATTTGAGTTCTAACTTGACTAAGCTCAACCTCAAGATTCTTGACCTTCTCTTTTAATGAGGTGTTCTCCACAACAAGAGTCTTTACTAACCTTGTAGTCTCATCTAATTTGACTAACAAATCAGTTTTTTCAATTTTTACCTCATTAAGCTCTTTTCTACAAAGATAAGAAGTCTTTTCAGATTTTATAAATTCAGTGCATAGCTTATCATAGGCTTCCTGAAGGGTCATCTTCTTAGGTACTTCATCATCAGAAGAATCCTCACTGTCAGTAGCACTCTCCACAATCACCTTAACAATTATGGCAACAAAAGCTATAAAGTGACCACATTCATCTATATACTCATCGGAAGAGTCATCCTTAGTATCACTCTAGGTAGTAACCAACCCTTTATCTTTTGACTTCTTGGTCTTTTCTTTCATAAGGTAGTTTGGGCACTTTATCCTCATATGACCAAAACCTTTGCACTCATGGCACTGAATAAGGGGTTTCTCATTCTTGCCTTTCTTAGAGGATTTATATTTCCTAGGAGGTTTGCCTTTATTCTTTTTCCTAAATTAAAGAAGCTTGATAATCTCATCAATTATGAAGGTTAGATCCTTATCCTTATCATCGTCTTCATCTTCATCGTCACTTTCATCTTCATCTTCAGAGTCCTCAATCTCTTCCTCTATACCCTTAAGAGCTAAATTTCTACTCTTTCCACCTTTTACCATTAAACCTAATCCCATCTCATAGGTTTGAAGGTTCCCTACAAGTTCAGTCAAAAGAATTTGATCAATGTCCTTTACTTCTTTAATGACAATGAACTTGGCATGTAATCTTTCAAGTAAAGACCAAAGGATTTTCCTAATAATTTTGGATTTTGCTATAGATTCCCCAAGGTTGAAGGTAGAATTCATAATATCCTTGAGTTTAGCATAGAACTCATCAAAGGTTTTATCCTCCTCCATCCTAATTTATTTAAAATTACTAGTGAGTCTTTGAAGTTTTACAGTCTTTACTGCTATAGTACCTTCATTGGTGGTCACAAGAATGGTCCACGCTTCCTTGGCAACTTCTGTGGATGATATTTTCATGAATTTTTCATTGGTCAACCCACAAAATAAAGCATTTAAGGCCCTACTGTTGAAATTTGCAACTATAATTGTTGCATCATCCCAATCCATCGACACTTCCTTTGGCTTAATCCAACCAACTTCAACAGCTTGCCATACCTGTTCACCTAGAGCCTACCAAAAAAAGTTCATATAAACTTTCCAATACGCATAATTAGTGCCATCAAATAAAGAAGGAATCAAAAGAGATTGTCCACGATCCATGACAACGGGGGTCAAGGATCAAACTGAGGAAATTAATCCAATCAGAGTGAACCCGCTTTGATACCACTTGTTGGGAAATATAGACCCTAGTTGATAGAATTAACAAGTTTTAAATCAAAGTTGTTAATTAGATTTATTGTGAATAAAACTTGTTAAAAAAAACTAACATCAATATCATGTCAATATCATGCACAGCTGAAAAGTAAACAAGACAAAATATGATGACCCAAAAAAACCAATAAAACAAACTAGTTTCACAGTAAAAAATCTAGGGGGAAACCTTCCTAAAAATCAATCTATTATAGTAAAGAGAAATTTCAGATCTAATACAAAACTTTTGTTCCTAGACTCTACATCTCCCGTAGATGAACTTACAGCAAAAACTTTCTACTGCTTCAAAACCTTTAAACTCTTCAATATATGAACACCGCCCTTTTTGCACGGATCCCAATATGTGACTAACCAAAGATGCACGACTCCTAGTACGTAACTAACACACCAACTTGAAAAAGATTGTTGGCTGCAAAGTTCTTCACTTCATCAACAATGAAGATCAAGAAGCACTTGATTACAAAACCCTAAGGCATAAAGACGCAGTAGCTTCTTTCAAAGAGAATAAGTCATCGGTCACCTTTTGCATATTTTCTCATTGTATTCTCATATGTGAAGGCCTCTAAAATAAGCCTTATATATGTTTAGGGTTGTGAAAAAAGAAATCCGACACAAATTCATAAACATAGACCGAAAATCAGATCTAAAAAACTTATTTTCATAATTCTCAATAGATAGCTATCTATCAACAGTTGTTGAGATCTCAATAGATAGCTATCTATCGGCAGCTGTTGAGACTCATTAAACCTCAATAAATAGCTATCTATCAGCAGTTGTCAAGCTATTTGTCCAGCTTTAATGAACAGCTTCTCTTCACTTGTTTCTTGGTCCAATCTTCATGACTTTAATACTAGAGTTGAACAACATGTTTCTTGAAGTACTAAACTCATCATAGATCTACCCAATTACAAGTAAAGTGCGTTTTGTCAAAGGATTAGCCAATTACATAAAATATGTCCTTAACAGTAGCACAACTTTTACTACAAGTCAAAAGTGGCAAATTGTGAACTAAGAGAAAAAGAATATGTTCATGTGAAAGTGATAGACAGTCACTCACAAACTACTACATTTGAGTTGTGACAAAATTTATAGTTC
Source organism: Quercus suber (assembly GCF_002906115.3). Taxonomy (NCBI): domain Eukaryota; kingdom Viridiplantae; phylum Streptophyta; class Magnoliopsida; order Fagales; family Fagaceae; genus Quercus; species Quercus suber. Next base: position 736,390 of record NW_027069492.1, on the reverse strand, counting down.
TATAAGAACTCAAAAATGAAAGGAGAGAAGAATGAAAGGAAAGAGAAAAGAGAGTACTTTTTTTTTTTTTCCAGAGTGTTTGGCTTGAAAAGAGAGTGCATACTGTAAGGTTGAATTTAATCAACTATTTTGTTGGCTTTATTCCGTGCCAATTTCCTTGTAATTTAGTATACAGAAACCCTGTATTTCGGTGGGAATCATGTAAGGGTAGTGTGTGAGAGAGTGTGAAGAAAAACTCAAAAGTACACTCAGCAAGGCCTCGGACTGGATCTCGCAACTAGCTCGCGGCTGGCAATTCACCAAAAGAGGCACACATGTGAAGTATGCAAAGGAGCTGAAGAGTCACGCCAGCTGGAGTACTACATGACAAAACTTCCAGTCTAGCCAAGCAGTTAGCTCGCGACTCAGTTAAGTCACGAGGCCAAGTCACCGAACCGCTCTATTTGGGAATAACTGACCTTTCGCATTCCAAACATACACCAATATAAATACCCCTTATACCCACGTATTGTAGAGAGCTTCTAGATAGAATTTTGAGAGAGAAACCCTAGAAAAAAATAAAATTGACTCATCCGCAATCTTCATCTTTGTTTCTCTAAATTCCTCTACTCTTACTCTCTCCATTATTACATTCTTGGGAGATACATTAGCCAAATTCTTTTCTCACCATACCTATATCTATGAGAAGGTTATTTGGTGCTTAGAAAGCTGTTTGGAAGGGACCAATTGATATTGGTTGATGCTATGGGCTATAGCGGGATCCAGTAAGCTAAAAAAGACAAAGGTTCAGCATAACCTCGTTGGAGTAAGAAGCTTGAAGGGCTTAGGTACATTGGGTATTAGGCTTGGAGCCTCTTCTGCTGTTCATGTATCCCAACTTCATTCTCTAGTAGATTATTAACCGCTTGGAAGGCGGCGGAGAGGTTTTACACCAAGGACTTCAGTTTCCTCTTCAATAACACACCACTGTGTTGTCTTTGTGTTTGCATCTATCTTCCCTTAATCTTTGCTATTTAATTTCTACTGTGGTTGTGATTTTATTTGATTTAGACTATTTTATCAATTCTATTGTAGCTTATCTTCATATTCCGCACATACATTGTTTAATAATAAGCTTGAATTGGTAATTTTTAATTTGGGGGTCTAAACGTTCAAAGTGTTTTACACACTATTTGAACATTCAATTGGTATCAAAGCGGGTACACTAGCTGTGGTTTAATTACCTAAGTGCGATCCTTGACCCCATTGAAATGGATCGATCTCAATCTCTAAATGCTCCAACATATTTTGATGGTAGCAATTATGCCTTTTGGAAAGTCCAAATGAGGGCTTTCTTGTGTTAAATTGATGAAAGTGTATAGGATGCGGTTGATGTTGGATGGACTAGGCTGGAGGCTGCCAAATCCATATGGGATAAGGCAGCCCTCGCGGCAGCTAATACAAATAACAAAGCACTAAATGCAATTTTTTGTGGTGTATCTCCAAATGAATTCCACAGGATTTCTCACATCACTATTGCCAAGGAAGCGTGGAAAATATTGGAGACCACGTATGAAGGAAGAAAGAAGGTGAAAGACACTAAGTTGCAAATGCTAACTACTTGATTTGAAGAGCTGAAAATGAGTGAAGACGAGTCATTCGACTCATTCTATAGCCAGCTGAATGAGGTGGTTATTGGCAAGTTCAACTTGGGAAAGAAAACAGAGGACTCACAAATAGTGAGGAAAATTCTTCGATCATTGCCGGAGAGCTTCCGTGCAAAGGTTATAGCAATTGAAGAGAGTAAGGATCTAGATGATATCAAAGTTCAAGAACTAATTTACTCACTTCAAACATATGAACTGTCGTTGCCATCATAAAGGAAGAGTCAATCCCTTGCACTTAAGATAATTAATAAGAGGATAGAAGCTCATGACTCATCAGATGAGGACGAAGTTGATAAAGATGTGGCATATCTTATGAAGAATTTCCGAAACTTCTTGAAGTTCAAGAAGAATGGAAAGTTTGCTAAGAAGGGAAAATTCCCAAATTTCAGAAAATAGAAAAGGGATTTCAAGAGGAAAGATGGGAAGGACTCTCAATCCTCTCAAGGAATCATGTGCTGCAAATGCAATGGACATGGACATTTGAAGAAAGAGTGTACCAATTATTTGAAAGCAAAGGGCAAGGTGTATACCACCACTTTCAGTGATTTCGACTCCTCTGATTTAGATTCAGATGAAAGCTGTGATGGAGAGGGAAACTTCTCTGCATTCATGACCATTACTCCAGTAGAATCTTCGAATGATTTGAGTGCACTAGTGGAAGAGCTTGGTGAGCACTCCAAATTTAAGTCAATTGGGATAGTTGAGAAATCTGATGATGAGGAAGATGAAGGAACAGTGGGACTGTAAGAGACCTACAATTCCCTCCTTGAGAAGACTGGTGAATAAGCAAATGTGGCTAACGTAGCAATTAAAAAGATGAAGAGGGCAGAGGAAGATTATAAAAGTCTTCTAGTGTGATACAAGGAGAGCAAATGTGAAATGGAGATGCTAAATGGAGTGCTGACCGAAGCCTACTCAAAGATAAATTTTCTTGAGCTTAAGGCGGTTCGAGCTAATGCTAAAGTAGAGTGAGTCTCTTCCAAGAAGCTTGATGAAATGCTTGCTCATCAAAAACCATTCTTCGACAGAAGTGGATTGGGATACACCATAGAAAGCAGTTCGGCTACTAATATATCCAAGGAAATGAAGTTCGTGAAAGCCAAAGAACCGATGGTAGCTACCACGAATGCTGAAAAAGTGAAGTCGGAGAAGAAGAGAAATGTGACTGACCAACGGATTTTGACTAAGCCTTCTAACCAATCAGTGGTTCGAGCTAATGCTAATGCTTGAGGTGGAAGTTTTATCCTGTAGTGCTCCAGCTGACGTGACTCTTTAACTCCTCTGCATGCTTCGCATGTGAGCCTCCTTTGGTGACTTGCCAACCGCGAGCCAGTCGCGAGCCCTATTGAGTGCACACTTTTGAGCTTTTCTTCACACTCTCTCACACACTACCCTTACATGATTCCCACCTAAATACATGGTTTCTAAATGATGAATTACTAGAAAATTTGGTACGAAATCAAGCCAACAGAATGGTTGATTAAATTCAACCTTACAATCTCCCTCTTTGGCTATTCCATGACAAAACTCTAAAAAAAGCTCTAGACTTAACATGTGAGTTGAGAACAGTTGAACAAAACTCACTCACACCTAACTCTAGAATCTGTGTAGCTCTTGAACCATAAGAACAAGTATCTCCTGAAAAACAACAACATAGTATGATCATTGTATCCAGAAAACTTGTAATGCATATGGAGCAAGCATAATGTGATCAAGCAATATAGATTAAAGCAATAAAGCATGACTTAACCAAAAATAAACAATCACTATAAATAGTGACCACAATACTCATTCACATAAGGAATGAATATCCGGACATGCAAGCTAATAAGCTCAATGCAAAGTATCATTTGCATGTCCAACACTCAACCAATACAACAACACAAGGTAATTGTATTAAGGATATAAAATCCAACACAGGGCGCAAGAGTGATGTGCTTATAGAAATGCATAACATTAACAACAAGTACTAAGCTACATAAGCATGGGTACAAAGACAGCATAAAGTAAAGATACACAAAATAAGTCCTGATATATGATAAAATAAAGCAACATAGTCCTACTTTTCAACATCAATGCTCCCCCTTTGATTAAGCACTTTCTCCTCCTATCATCATCATCTCCCCCTTTTTGTCTCAGAATAGCTAGTCTTTATTTTCCTCTAGCTTCCTTTGAATTTAGTCCAATTGGGTTTGGAGAGAAGTGAACTTCGTATCACAACAGATGGTTTGATGGTGCATGAGAGAGGAGAGTCCGGACATCTTAGTGCTTATTTCATGGATGGATGCCATAATGTTGTCTAATTTCTCATCATTGGAGGAGGAGCTATAGTGAGAACCACTATGAGATGTTGAAGTCTCTGTTTTGATTTCCTTCCAACTATGTCCAATACTAGCATTGAGTCTATGAATGTTGATTGGACTTGGCTTCGTGTAGGGAGACTCATCATCTGTTGGATGAATGCCTTTAAGTTTCAAGATCCTTGAAACGAGGTAGCAAAAAGGAACACATATACTTGAGTCAGTTCTTACAACAGTTTTGTGCAAAATATGAAAGATATGAGCGCAAATGTCGATCTCTTCTTCAGTAATCAGATCATGGAGGAACAAAGCTCTCTAGAGATTCATGTATCCGGTGCTGGATAGAGGATACAGATTATTGAACATGATTATTGTAAGCACCCTTAGTTCTGGAGATAGGGAGGAAACACTAATTGAGTTCCTAGTTTGTGAGAATTCCAAGTTTCTTCCAAAAGCGTCCCTAAGAAATCCTCATTCAGACTCATATCCATATACCGGTGGATTAGTAAACATTAGCCAGTTGATGTGTAGGATTTCTACCAGATAAGTGGGAGTGACTGAGAAAATCTTTCCTCTAACCCAACATTTGAGCTCCTCCCCCTCAACAATGGCATTAGCATAGAATTTTTTCACCAAATTCTCATATGCATCATCAAGGTCGGAGAGAAGTTAATTCCAATCCTTGGTGGCAAACCATATAGGGATTTTGGTGTCCAGGAGAGACGGTTGGTCAATAGCCCTTTCAACCAGCAAAGAGACATCTCTAAAGTATTTCACATAGGTTTGAAAAGTAGCATAAGATCTGAACTTGTGAGGATTATACACTCCTGTTGGGGATCGGGTCCTCTTTGGCTTTGGAGAAAGATCATCAACATCAATCACGGGCTCTTTCCCTTTGCTACTGCCTCTTTTCATAACTGATCTTTTGAATGGAGACATTTTCAAACTGCATCATGTTACACCAAAGAGCAACAGAGACCACACAAGACAACAAACTCTATTAGCACAGAGTTAGTCCCAAAACAGGAATATTGTGGAAAACCCTAAAATCATAAGATTAAGGCCACAATCATGTCACAGAATATGTGTATGCTACAAATAACACATTGAGCGGCCAAAGATAGAGTGTAATACCACATATATAACACAACCCACACATCAATCTTGTCAAAGAATCTAATACCCATATTTAAGCATCATAATCACAGAGATTATCAAAAACACCCAATCCAAGAAATCTTAGGTAAGAAATGTGAAATACAGTGAGAAAGAAACAAAACTCATACCTTTTCTTGAAGATTGGTGAACAAGTGAGGAAAAATATGGAGAGTTTGTGTGTGTACATAGTGATTTTGAAAGAGGGGAAGAAGAACAGGAAGATGAATAGTCACGAGATGCAAGGGAAAAATGAAAAAATTTTGAAACCAGTTTTGAAAAAGACCCTCATTGTGCAAAACACACAATTTTCGCGATTGGATTGAGTCACAAACAAGTTGCCAAACACCTTAGAGACAAAATTTTGAAAAATTTGTCTAAGTATTTTTCGCGACTGGAAGGTCCACCCTGGAGTAAGTCGCGAAGGGAGCCGCGAAAATTTTTGTATGACCTCCCTACTTAAGATTCCACTCACGAACAAGTCGCCAAACCAAGTCGTGAACTATAGAAACCAAGAATTTTGGAAAATTTTCTAAGTCTTTTTCATGACTGGGACATTAACCTGCTAGTGAGTCGCAAAAACCTTTTGTGTAAGCTCAAGATTGGGGAATGCGACTGGAATGACCTGCGACCAAGTCTCCAGTACAGGGCAACACAGCTTTTGAAATTTTTGATAATTTTGCAAAAAAAAAAAAAAAAAAAAAAAAAAAAAAAAAAAAAAAAGGACTTTCCAAAAAAAAATTAAAACACTCAAAAATATTTTTGAGTCTGTGAAATACATTTAATCAAGTACAATCACACAAATGAATATGACATTCATTGAACATAGACATGTGTGATGTGTGTGAGTACCAAAGATAAGATAGTCCTTAGTCTAATGTGAAGCTTCAATGATCAATTCAACCAAGGCATACACAATTAACACCAGGAAAAGTGACCTATCTCAATTATAGAAATATGCATATATGACCTCCCACAAAACTTGATAACATAACATTGAAGCTTTTCATTTGGCTCCATATACATCATATCATTTGATCTTTTTGAATCGTTACATCTCATTTTTAGATCGATGCCTGAAATTTTTGACATTTCAATTTGATGAGTAAGCCTTTGGCTTTTTGGGCATCATACATTTTTCACAAAAGTCGCTTTCCCTTTTTCCTAGTCAAATACTAGTATGTGCGAAGGTTTTTACGGCTCATTATCTCTTTTTATTTTAAGATTTACATTTGTTGAGCTCTTTAAAAAAAAATAAAAGAGTGGGACGATATATAAGCACAAGTCTATGCAAGTTTCAAGATCAACAAAACCATTGACTAATCATTCATGACAAGTTTGAGGATCTATTTACAACAGTCACATAGATTTCAAGATTTTTCCCACAATGATATGAGTGCATTGAGAACAAGCTACGCCGATAAATGCACAAAGCCAGTAGTACAAAAGTACAAGGCAAAACATGTTTGTGACAATACATAATAATGTCAATCAAACTTTTTGGATTTTCTAATTTTTATGTGTTTTTGGATTTTTGACATAAAAGAAGAAAAGAATGACCCAAAAAAAAAATGTAAAAACATTTAAAACAAATGCAAACAACTAAACACAATTTTTTAGCACATGCTGGAACAAAAACAAAAGGTACACAACCAATCAAAGTCACAAAGCATAGGAAGTATTAATGTATGGATATGTTGTAAGGCTTATGCATGAGTACCCTTCTTCACACACACGACACGTGCATTTGGGGTGATATCCCTAGAGGATTGGGTACCATTGTTCTGAATTTTGAACCTTCTGGTGAAGCTTGTCAAACAAGTGGTGAAAGCATCAATCATCTTCATTACATCCCTCATTACGGGATCACCTTCTTGACCTTTTGATTGTTCAGCAGTCCAATTCCCTTTGCCATGTCTTGGTCCTCTTGACCTTTGAGCACCTGAATTCTTCAATGCTTGAAACTTATGATAGTTTGGTCTGGTGTGACCTTGAATTCCATGGTGATAGAGAAGTGTTGGGTTCTAGGACCTCTTTGTTACTTTGGGAGTGATTTCCCTTTACCATAAGTTTGACCACTAATTGGTTAGAAGGCTTAGTCAAAATCGTTGGTCAGTCACATTTCTCTTCTTCTCTGCTTCACTTTCTCAGCATTCGGGTAGCTTCCATTGGTTCTTTGGCTTTCCAAACTTCATTTCCTTGGATATATTAGCAGCCAACTGCTCTTCTGGTGTATCCCAATTCGCTTTTGTCGGAGAATGGTTTTTGATGAGCAAGCATTTCATCAAGCTTCTTGGAGGAGACTTGCTCTACTTTAGCATTATCTTGAACCACCCCAAGCTCTCCATTCAGCATCTCCATTTCACATTTGGTCTCCTTGTATCACACTAGAAGACTTCTATAATCTTCCTCTGACCTTTTCATCTTTTTAATGGCTGCATTAGCCACTTTTGCATATTCACTGGTCTTCTCAAGGAGGGAATTATAGGTCTCTTACAGTCCCACTGTTCCTTCATCTTCCTATCATCAGGTTCCTCAACTATCCCAATCGACTCTAATTCAGAGTGTTCACCAAGCTCTTCCACTAGCACACCCAAATCATCCGAAGATTCTACTAGAGCAATGGTCATGAATGCAGAGAAGTTTCTCTCTCCATCATAGCTTTCATCTGAATCTGAATCAGAGGAGTCAGAATCACTATGAGTGGTGGCATATACCTTGCCCTTCGCTTTCAAATAATTGGGACACTTTTCTTGAAATATCCATGTCCGTTGCATTCAAGCACGTGATTCCTTGAGAGAATTAAGACTCTTCCCATCTTTCCTCTTGAAGTCCTTTTTCTCCATTCTGAAACTTGGGAATTTTTCCTTCTCAGCAAATTTTCCATTCTTCTTGAACTTCAAGAACTTTCAGAAATTCTTCACAAGATATGCCACATCTTTATCGACCTTATCCTTATCCGATGAGTCGTGAACTTCCACCCTCTCATTAATTATCTTTAGAGCAAGGGATTTGCTCTTTCTTTGTGATGGCCATGACAGCTCATATGTTTGTAGTGAGCCAATTAGTTCTTGAACTTTGACATCATCTAATTCCTTCTCTCTTCAATTGCAGTAACTTTTGCACGGAAACTTTTTGGCAATGATTGAAGGATTTTCCTCATTATCTTTGAGTCCTCCGTCTTTTCACCAAAGTTGTACTTGCCAATAACCACCTCATTCAGCTTACTATAGAATGAGTCGAATGACTCATCTTCACTCATTTTTTGCTCTTCAAATTGAGTGGTTAGCATCTGCAACTTAGTATCCTTCACCTTCTTTGTGCCTTCATAGGTGGTCTCCAATATCTCCCACGCCTCCTTGACAACTGTTATGTGAGAAATCCTGTGAAATTCATATGGAGAAACACCACAGAAAATAGCATTAAGTGCTTTGCTATTTGCATTTGCTACCGCAAGAGCCGCCTTATCCCACGTGGATTTAGCAACCTCCGGCCTAATCCATCAACTACATCCTAAAGAGTATCATTAATTAAACACAAGAATGCCCTCATCCAGACTTTCCAAAAGGCATAGTTGCTACCATCAAAATATGGTGGAACATTTAAAGATTGAGTCTAGACCATCAAAATATGGTGGAACATTTAAAGATTGAGACTAGTCCATCTCAAACAAGGTCAAGGATCAAACTAAGGTAATTAAATCATAGCATGTGCACCTGCTCTGATACCAATTGAATGTTCAAAATGTGTGTAAAACACCTATGAACGTTTCAACCCCCAAATTACAAATTACCAATTCAAGTTTATTATCAAACAATGTATGTGAGGAATATGAAAATAAGCTAAAACAGAATTGATAAAACAATCTAAACCAAATAAAATCACAACCATAGTAGAAATTAAATAGCAAAGATTAAGGGAAGAGAAATACAAACACAAAGACAATATAGCGATGTCTTATCGAAGAGGAAACTGAAATCCTCTTCGTAAAACCTCTCCGCCGCCCTCCATGTGATCAATAATCTACTAGAGAATCAAGTTGGGATACATGAACAGCAGAAAACCCTCCAACCCTAATCTACCCAATGTACCTAAGCCCTCCAAGCTTCTTACTCCAACAAGGCTACGCCAAACCTTTGTCTTCTCTAGCTTACCAAATTCCGCTATAGCTCATAACATCAACCAATATCAATTGGTCCCTTCCTAACTGCTTCCCAAGCACTAAATAACTTTCTCACAAATATGGGTATGTGAGATAAGGATTTGGCTAATGTACATTTCAAAGATGTAACAATGGAAATGGTGAGAGTAGAGGAATTTGGAGAAATAAGGATGAAGATTTTGGATGAGTTAATCTTTTTTTTCTCTAGGGTTTCTCTCTCAAAATTCTCTCTAAAAGCTCTCTACAATACGTGGGTATAAGGGGTATTTATACTGGTGTGTTTAGAATACGAAAGGTCAGTTTTTCCCAAACAGAGTGGTTTGGCGACTTGGCTTTGCGACTTGATTGAGTCGTAAGTTTGAGTCGCGAGCTAATTGCTTGCCAGACAGGAAGTTTTGTCTTGTAGTGCTCTAGCTAGCATGACTCTTCAGGTCCTCTACATGCTTCACGTGTGTGCCTCCTTTGGCAATTTGCCAGCTGCGAGATCCAGTTGTGAGGCCTTACTGAGTGCACACTCTTGAGCTTTTCTTCACACTCTCTCACACACTACCACGGAATCAAGCCAACAGAATGGTTGATTAAATTCAACCTTACAGTATTTGACTAGGAAAAAACAAAGCGACTTTTGTGAAAAATGTATGATGCCTAAATAGCTAAAGGCTTACTCATCAAATTGAAATGCCAAAAATTTCAGGCATCGATTTCAAAATGAGTTGTAATGATTCAAAAAGATCAAATGATATGATGTATATGGGGCCAAATGAGAGCTTAAATGTCATGTTATCAAGTTTTGTGGGAAGTCATATATGCATATTTCTATAATTGAGATAGGTCACTTTTCCTAGTGCTAATTGTGTATGCCTTGGTTGAATTGATCATTCAAGTTTCACATTGGACTAAGGACTATCTCATCTTTAGTACTCACATATGTCTATGTTCAATGAATGCCATATTCATTTTTGTGATTGTACTTGATTAAATGTTTTTCACATACTCAATTTTTGTTGATCAAACAAAAAATGATTATTGAGTGTTTTAATTGTTTTTGAAAATTTTTTTTTTTTTTTTTTTGCAAAAATATAAAAAAAAAAAAAAAAAATGTGTTGCCTTGCACTGGTGACTTGGTCACGGGTCAATCTAGTCGCATGCCCCCAGTTGCAAGCTTACACAGAAGGTTTTCACAACTCACTGATGGGTCAATGTCCCAGTTGCGGAAACGACTTTGAAAATTTTTCAAAATTCTGGGTTTTTACTGTTCTTGCGACTTGGTTTGGTGACTTGTTCGCGAGTGGAAGCTCCAATCACAAGGTTATATAGAAATTTTCACGGCTCCCGTCACGACTTACTCGCAGGTGGACCTTCCAGTCACGAAAAACACTTAGAAAAAATTTTCAAAACTTTTGTCTCTAAGGTGTTTGGCGACTTGTTTGTGACTCAGTTCAGTCGTAAAAAACGCGTATTTTGCGCTTTAAGGACAATTTTTAAAACTTTTCAGTTTTCCCTCGAACATTTTTTACTGTTCATTGTCTTATCCGTTCTTCTCTCTCTTAAACTCACCATGTTTCTTTATCAAAAGCCTCCATTTTTCTTCATCATCTCAACTTCAATCTTCAAGAAAAGGTATGGTTTTTCTATCTTTCTCTAAGTATTTCATGTTTATAGACTTGATTTCTTGGATTTTGAGTTGTTGTTGAGATTTGATACATATGATGATTCGATTATGGGTTGGGTTCATTTTGTTGAGCTTGTTGAATGGATATTGTTGACATTGATAATATGATGCTTGTTATACATGTTTTCATGTTTGTGTATCCTTTTTGAGTAGTTTATCATGATTGTGCTGTGGTACACAAATCATGCTTATGGTAAAATTGTCTCAAAAGACAATTACTTTGTGCTTTGATGTGCCTGCACACTCATCACATTTGCACACCACACGCATCAATGTTGCTCATGCTTAAATACATGATTAAATATTGCATACTTGGTTCATTTACCATGATTGAGTGATATTATTTCTCAATGACAATGAGTGTTTATTTCATGGACTAACTTGAATCTAATCAAGTTTATGTTTGTGTCTTGTGGTTTTGTACTTAGTTCTCTGCTATTTATATGTTATCTTGCAGATGTCTCGTCGTTCCTCTCAAGGAAAAGAGCCTGTAACTGATGTTCCATCATCCCTTATTTCAAAACGGACTCGATGTTCATCTCATGCTTCCAACATTGAGAGATTTAGGACTTTGCTTGATTCATAAACTTAATTAAGCATTTTTTGTAGATGCTCCTATTGTGCTAGAAAGGGTTGTAAAGTTTGATACCTTGAGAACAACATTTATTCCTAGAATCTTTAACGCAAAAGATTGGGCTGACCTGTTTAGGAACTTCGAGGACCCGATTGAGGAATTGGTTAAGGAGTTCTATTCAAATGCTAGATACACCAGAGTTGAGTTGTAGTGTTTGGGTACAAGGAAAGGAGTTCAACATCAATCCAGACTACATTGCGAAGGTTCTTCTAATCAATAAACCAGTAAATGTAGACCTCACTCCATATGATGATAAACTTCCTAAGGTTCAAGATATTCTACAAATTCTAGGACCAAATCATGAGATTTCACCCAAAGGCACGTCCATTGGAACAGCAAAGTTTGCACCTGATCTTACGACTCTCAAATTGATCATATTCTTCAACCTGTATCTACTCTCGAATACTGCATTCATCAATCTTGGAAGAGTGTAATTTCTATGTGATCTCATCACTGGAGTTCAAATTGACATATTTGGTCACATCTTTCAGTTAATAGGGAGAAGAACAACTCGATCGGCAGCACGAACATGTCTTCCTTTCTATAGTCTTCTCATGAAGATCATGGTCCTTGAAGGTGTTCGTCCACCAACAAATGGAAAAATAGTGCCACGTCATCAACCAATATACATGATATCTCTTCAAGCAAGTAAGAACCACTCCTCTAAAGCACCTAAGAGTGAATCTTTTCATCATGCTACCTCTTCAGGCCATGGCTCAGCCACTTACACTAAATATGTGCATACTGAGTCTGCATCTCCTCACACTCTTGAATTACAGACGATTAGCACTCAGCCTACCCAACCTAGCACTCAATCTGATAGGTTGAGCACTTTGTTTGAGGGTCTGTACTAGCGTATTTCTTGATTTGAAAGGGTTCGCTACTCCACGAACAGCCAAGTTCAAATGCGTCTAACAGCCATTGAGACACAGTTGGATGCTATTCAACAAAAGCTGGAGGACAACCTTTAGCTATTCGTGCCAAAAAGGGTGTAAAGTTGTTATTTACATTTATTCCGTGACAAATTTGATTATAATTATTGTTCAATCTTTTGTACCATGTATTTATTGGGGAATTTGATTGTAAAGGTTGTGTGATAGAGAGAGTGTGTGAAGACTCAAGCAATTGAAGATTGAAGTGTTCTCGCAAGTATCTCGCGACTAAGCATCCCGCGAAGTGACTCATGTGCCTAGCACATGCTGGAATACGAAGAGTCAGGCCAGGATGGAGACAGAGACACCCGCGAGACATTCTGTTCTGCCAGCCTATCCATTCTGATACACACTTTCTGTGCCTACACTATTTATACCCACATTACCCACAAAAGTTGAGGAGTGCTTCTGAGAGAAAACCATAGCCAAACACCTTGAGAGTTAAAGATTGTTATACCCACAATCCTCTACACACTTGCTTGTGGAATTTCCTTAACTCCTACCTCTCCATTTCCATACCATTGAGAGGTTGATAGGCCAAACACTTACCACACCCTTTCAGAGTGTCTAGTGAAGTTTTGGTGCTACTGGAAAGTATTGGAAGAAGCCAAGGATGACAGATGCAACATGGAGCTTGTTGCGGAATTCGGAAAGCTAGACAAGACACAGTTCCAAGAAGCCTTGTTGGAGCAGGAGCTTAGAGGGCTTAGGTACATTGCGTAGATTAGGCTTGGAGGGTCTCTTGCTAACCCATGTATCCCAACTGATTGTCTAGTGGATCGATTACTGCTTGGAGGAAGGCGGAGAGGTTTTTCGCCGAGTTCTTCGGTTTCCTCTTCGATAACACATCGAGGTGTTATCTTGTGTTTGCATATTTCTTCCCTACTCTTTTACTTTCCATTTTACTACTGTGTTGCTTTGATTATGGATTAGAGTAGCTTGTTTGTTTATCCGCTCGTTTTTACACTATTCCACACTTAGAATTAAGTTAGTGTAAAATCAATCAAACCGTAACTTTTAATTGAGGGTCTAAACAGCTCTTGTGTTTTTAACACATTTTCAAGCTTTCAATTGGTATCAAGTGGGTACACTCGTTGTGGTGTAACTACCTGAGTGTGATCCTTGACCCCGTTTGAGATAAACCAGTCTCAATCTTTAAATGTTCCACCATATTTTGATGGTAGTAATTATGCTTTTTGGAAAGTTCAAATGAGGGAATTCTTGTGTTCTATTGATGATACTATTTGGGATGCGGTAGAAATAGGTTGGATTAGGCCGGAGGCCACTAAATCCACTTGGGATAAAGCAGCTCTTGCAGCAGCTAATGCTAACAGTAAAGGTTTGAATGCAATATTTTGTGGTGTTTCTCCAAATGAGTTTCACAGGATTTGTCATATGACATTAGCCAAGGAAGCTTGGGAGATATTAGAGACCACTTATGAAGGAACAAAGAAAGTGAAGGATACAAAGTTTCAGATGCTTACCATCAAATTTGAAGAGCTTAAGATGGGAGATGATGAGTCCTTTGATTCCTTCTATGGGAAGCTTAACGAAATTGTAATTACTAAGCTCAATCTTAGTAAGAAGATTGAAAATGCTAAGGTAGTAATAAAAATTTTGAGGTCCTTACCGGAGAGCTTTCGAGCAAAAGACACAGCCATAGAAGAAAGCAAAGATTTGGATGAGATTAAAATCCAAGAGCTCATTGGATCTCTCCAAACGTATGAGCTGGGATTGCCTTCTCATAAGTCAAGCAAATCTCTTGCTCTTAAAACCATCACCGAAAGAATGGATGATTCCTCCGAAGAAGATGGAATGAAGAAGGAGGTAGCATTTCTTGCTAAGAACTTCTGAAAATTTTTGAGGATGAAGAATAGTGGGAAACCATTCAGCAGAGGGAAGTTTTCATCCTCCAAAGGTGATAGGAAAGAATTTAAGAAGAAAGAAGGGAAGGATACCCAACCTCCTCAAGGCATTATGTGTTATGAATGCAATGACCATGGACATCTCAAAAAGGAGTGTCCCAACTATCTAAGAGGGAAGGGCAAGGCATATGCCACAACTCTTAATGATTCAGATTCATCCAATTCTGATTTAGAAGAGAGTTATGATGGAGAAGGGAATTACACTTAGCCTTTATGACTACTACTCATGTTGAGTCCTTAGAGGACTTGAGTTTGCTAGTGCAAGAACTTGGGGAGTATAGTGATGAGGAATCCATAGGAATTGTAGAAGAATCAGATGCTAAAGAAGATGAAGATTCAACCGGTCTTCAAGAAAATTACAATTCTCTACTTGAGAAGTCAGGAGAATATACAAGGGTGGCCAAGGTAGCTGTTAAAAAAATGAAGAAGGTAGAGGAGGACTATAGAAGTCTCCTAGTGCGATATAAGGAGGCCAAATGTCAAATAGAGACGCTGAATGGAAAACTAACGGAAGCCTACTCTAAGATAAAATTCCTTAAGCTTGAGGTGGTTTAAGCCAATGCAAAAGTAGAGCAAGTCTCCTCCAAGAAGCTTGATGAAGTCCTCTCTCATAAAAAACCTTTCTCCGACAAAACCGGATTGGGATATACTGGAGAAAGCAGTTCAGCTGTTAAAATCACCAAGGATGTGAAGTTTGTACAAGCCAAAGAACCAGTAGTGACTGTTTCTACACCTAAGAAAGTAGACGATGAAAAGATGAAGAATGTAGCTAACCAACAGGTGTTGAATAAGCCTCTTAATCAATCTGTGGTCAACCCTAAGGTTCAAGGGAAATCACCTCCAAAGTTGCAAAGAGGTCCGGGAATTCAACATTTCTATCATTTCTGTGGACTTCAAGGACACACAAGACCAAATTGCCATAAGTTGAAGGCATTGAAGAATGCAAGTATTCAAAGGTCAAAAAGCCCTAAAAATGGCAAAAGGAATTGGGCTGGTGAGTAATCAAGAGATCGAAATGGTGATTCCGGCATGATGGATGTGATGAAAATGATTGGTGCCTTCACCACTTGCTTGGAGAGCTTCACTAGACGGTTTGAAAGTCCTAACTCTCGTACCCAATCCTTTAGGAATATCACCCTAAACGCACGTGTCGTGTAGATGAAAAGGGGTACACATGCATAAGCATTTCAATATGTCCATGCATTAATACTTTCGATGTTTAGGGACATTTGCTCATGCATCTCTACATGCTTGATTTGCTTTGTATCATTTGCTTCTAGTTTTATCATGTTTCTTTTACAAACTTTTGCTTTAATTTTGTTTTTGTTCTGTTTTTGAGTGTTATCAAAATTCAAAAACTCATAAAAAATGAAAAATCTTCAAAATGTTTGATCGCTTGTATTGTGTATAGCACATGAGAGTTTGGCCTAGTACCTTAGTACTAATGGTGTAGTACATTTACGAGCTTAGCTTGTTTTGTATGCACATTTATCTATGTGGAAGAAATCTTGAAAACTATGTGTGATTGTTGTAAATAAATTTTCAAGCTTGTCATGAATGATTGGTCAATAGTCTTGATGGTCTTTATACTTGTATAGACTTATGCCTATATCTCTTCCCACTTTATTTTTTGTTTTTGCAAAAGAGCTCACCAAATGTAAATCTCCAAATGAAAAGAGATATTGAGCTGCAAAATCCTATCGCACATACTAGTATTTGACTAGGAAAAAGGGAAAGCGACTTTTGTTTTGAAATGTATGGAGCTCAAAAAGCCAAAGGCTAATTCTAAATGTTGATATATAAAAAATTATCAAGCACCAATCTCAAAAAGAGATGTATTATCCAAAATGAATCAAATGTTATGATTTATGCAGAAGCCAAATGAAAAGCTTCTAAGATTTGTAATCAATTTGTGGGAGGTCATATATGTTCATTTCTATAATTGAGATAGACCACTTGATTTAGTACCAGTTGTGTATGACTTGTTTGAATTGATCATTGAAGCTTCACTCTAGTCTAAGGACTATTTCACACTTCATACTCACCCACAACACACAAGATTTTAATTCAAATGTGGTGTGTATGCTTAAGTACTTGCTGGTTAAACCCAAAAAGATTTTTGAGTGTTTTATATGTTTTTTAAAGTGCTTTTATACTTTCGTATCTTTAGTTTTTGTTCAAAATGCATTTTTGTATTTTTCTTCAAAAACTAGTTCAGAGGGTGTTTTGCGAGAAGCTCGCAACTTAGAGATTCCCGCAAAAAGGATTTAAGGGAAATAAATTTTTCGTCATTTCACACAAAGACTCTCACGAGTATTTTGCGAGTAAACAATTCTCGCGAAATGTGTTTTAGGCAAAAACTAGAATTTCTTCAATTAAAAAAAAAAAAAAAACTCTCACGACTGTCTCGCGATTGTTTCGCGACTTAATACTTCTCGCGAAAGTTTTTGTGCTTCAGTGACTATTCTCGCGACTGTCTCGCACATGTCTCGCTACTATCTAACCTGCGACAATTTTATATCGCTGATGTGACTGTTTTTCAAAGCACTCTCATTTCCCTCGCTAAGCCTCTCTCAAACCCTTTTCAACCCAAAATCACATTTTACTCAAACCCCATCATTCTCAAGCCTAATTTCTGCATTTTCAACTTCAAGGTATGTTTTCTAAAACATTTTCTTCATGTTTTTTCTAAGATTATGCAGTTATTTGAGTTAGGGTATCAAAATTTGGAGATTTTTCAAAATTGGGTTGAGGTTCTTCATTTTACAAATTTTTTTAAATCTTTGATTGGATTGTGTCCCATTTGTTGTTTGTGCATCTATGTTGGCCCCATGAGGCATTTTAGCATGTATTGAGGCAAGTTTTCCCCTTGTTCATGCATTATCCATAACGGTTGTGCATTGTTGCATGTTAGGTGTTTAACAGAATGTCCGAATGACATTTCTGTGTTGAATTGGACTCAATTGAGTTCCAATGTTTGTTTTTGGTCTTGAATGATCATGCTTTCTATGTTTTGGTAAATGGTTGTGTGTTTTACACACTTTGTCCATTTTGTGCCTCAATGCCATGCCATGCTCACCTCTAGGCACACCTCATGCATCTCATGCTGCATCCTTATGCATCAGCACATGCACACATATGCACACATATGCACACCTACTTAATTTCATGCATTGTGTCTATGTGTACTTGGTTTAACTATTTTAGCACGTTGTTTTGAGTTATTTATGATCTGTTTTAGGTTATTTTACCTTTTCTTTGAACTAACTTGAATCTAATCAAGTTCTGTGTTCTGCTTTGTGTTTTGCATTTGTTTCCTTGGTGTGTGCTCATCTATGCAAATGCTTCGCCGTTCTTCTCGCGGTAAAGATCTAGTTATTGAACCGCCTTCATCACCAGTGTCAAAAAGGACACGACACTCATCCAAACTCTCAAACAGTGAGACATTTAAGACTCCCCTGGACTCTCAGACATTCTCTAGCATTTTTCAGGACACCCCCCCTGTGGTGAAGCGTATTGTTTAGTTTGACACTCTAGGATCCACCTTTATCCCCAAGATTTTTGCAAACAGGGATTGGACTGAGTTATTTGGAAACTTCAAAGATCCGGTTAATGAATTGATTAAAGAGTTTTATTTGAATGCAAGATTCACTAAAGTAGAACTACAATGTTGGGTTCGGGGAAAAAAATTCACCATAAATCCGGATTATATTGCAAAGCTTCTTCGTACCACTCGACCCGCAAATGTAGACAAGTCTCCCTATGATGACAGACAACCTGTTGTGTCAGACATTCTTAGAATTCTTGGAGAAAAACATGAAGTTTTTGCAAAAGGCACCTCCATCGGAACAGCGAAGTTCAAACCTGAACTGGAAACTCTCACCTTCATCATGTTCTTCAATCTATACCCATTGTCCAATACAAAATAAATCTTGGACGGGCATAGTTTTTATGCGACCTCATCAATGGAACTTCGATTGACATTTGTACTCATATCTTCCAAACTATAGGAAAAACAGCTGCATGATCAGCAACAAAATTATGTCTTTCGTTCTGCAGTCTTCTCATGAAAATTATGTTGAATGAAGGAGTTCGTCCACCAAGAGATGGGAAGATTATAGCTTGTCATCGTCCAATTTCTATATCATCTCTTAAAAAGAGCAAAAGTCACTCTTCTTCTGAAAAGAAAAAGCAAAATTTGTCCACACCACCTGTTTCTCACTCCGGATGAATCAGTTGTTCATACTACTAAGACTACCTCTTCTCACATTCCTGCACCTTCGACTGTTAGTACACAACCAGGTCAATCTAGCTCTCAAACCGACCGATTCATCACCTTGGTTGATGTTTTGTATGAGCATATGTCAGGACTTACAAATCTCATCCACTCCACCGACAACCAGGTTCAAATGTGCCTCACTACCATTGAGACACAGCTAGATGAGATTCAACACAAGTTAGAGGAGAGCCTTTAACTATTCGTGCCAAAAAAGGGGAGAGCATACTCCATGTACAGACTGTATAGATTGGTCAATAGCATATAGAAAGGAGGAGAACATCACAAGAAAGGAAGTGTGCATAGTGAAAGGGGGAGTTTGAAAAGCTAACACACAAACTTAGTTGTTTTGGTTTAAATTGTTTCTAGTCTTTATAACTGCTGGTTTTTGTTTACAATTTTTACTGTTACTACTTTTGTTTAAACCTTTAAATACTTTGTTTTTAATTTCAGTTTATTTTTAGTATTTGTGATTATCTCTATTCTTTGTAGCATTTTTTTTTTTTTTTTTATACTTTTAAGATATTGCTAATATGTCTTAAGTACCTCACTCTTGTACCCTAGTAGGATTTTATGTCCTAGATGCAAATATTTCATGTATTTTGCATTGGTTGAGTGTTGGACATGCAATTGATCATTTGGATTGTTCTTAATTGCATTGCGTGTCAGGATGAGCATTTACTTGCTAAATGTTCATTGTAGTCATTCTTTAATAATTGTTTTTGTTTGATCAAGATATGCTTACATGTTTTATAATGTTTACAAACTTGATCGCATTTTACTTGCTCATGTACGTACCTTGTGTTCAATTTGTCATAAGCTTAATGAAAGTTTTGTTTGTGTGCAAGTGTTTCAAGTAACAAGTATATACATGCAAGTGCTTCACAGCTTCTAGATTAGGTGTGAGTGAGTTTTTCCACTGTTCCCAAACTCATATTTAAGTCTAAAGTCTATTTTAGGGGTTTTGTCATAGAATAGCCAAAGGGGGAGACTGTAAAATTATTATTTACAACTATGTGTTTTTTGTTGGCTTTTATTTCGTGACAAATTTGATTGTAACTATTGTTCAATCTTTTGTACCCTGTATTTATTGTGGGATTTGATTGTAAGGGCTGTGTGATAGAGAGAGAGTGTGTGAAGACTCAAGCAATTAAAGACTTAAGTGTTCTCGTGGGTATCTCGCAACTAAGCATCTCGCGAAATGACTCATGTGCCTTGTACATGCTAGAATGCGAAGAGTCAGGCCAGGATGGAGACAGCTATGTCTCGCGAGTATCTCGTGGGTAAGGCCTTCCTGCAAGACACCCGCAAGACATTCTATTCTGCCAACCTGCACATTCTGATACACACTTTCTGTACCTACACTATTTATACCCACATTACCCACAAAAGTTGAGGAGTGCTTCTAAGAGAAAACTCTAGCCAAACACCTTGAGAGTTAGAGATTGTTATACCCACAATCCTCTACACATTTGCTTGCGGAATTTCCTCAACTTCTTCCTCTAAATTTCCATACCATTGAGAGGTTGATAGCCCAAACACTTATCACACCTTTTTAGAGTGTCAAGTGAAGTTTTGATGCTGCTGGGAAGCATTGGAAGAAGCCAAGAATGGTAAATGCAAAATGGAGCTTGTTGCGGGATCTAGAGAGCTAAACAAGACACGATTCCGAGAAGCCTTGTTGGAGTAGGAACTTGAAGGGCTTAGGTACATCGAGTAGATTAGGGTTAGAGGGTCTCTTACTAACCCATGTATCCCAACTAATTGTCTAGTGGATCGATTACCGCTTGGAGCGCGGTGGAGAGGTTTTTCGCCAAGTTCTTTGATTTCCTATTCGATAACACATCGGGGTGTTATCTTGTGCTTGCATCTTTCTTCCCTAATCTTTTACTTTCCATTTTACTGCTGTGTTTCTTTGATTATGGATTAGATTAGCTTGTTTGTTTATCCGCTCGCTTTTACACTATTCCGCACTTAGAATTAAGTTAGTGTAAAATCAATCGAGCCGTAACTTTTAATTGGCGATCTAAACAGCTCTTGTGTTTTCAATTCATTTTCGAGCTTTCAAAGGGGGAGAACAAAAACTCATTGTATAGTTTGGATGATAGCATCCAGCAAGGAGGGAAGCAACACAAGAATAGGAAGTGTGCATATTGAAAAGGGGAGTTGTGTGAGCTCAAAAGGGAAATACTGTTTCATAAACACATACTTTTGGTTTCTTTTGATTTTAGTTTATTTGTTTATAGTTTTTTTTTTTTTTTTATAACTCTTGGTTTTTACTTTGTTCTACTGTTTAAAGTTGTTGGTACTTTGGTTTATATGTTTCAGTTTAGATTCAATATGTTGTAATTTGTACTCATGCTTTGTAGCCTAGTACTTATTGTTAATGTTATGCATTTCTATAAGTACATCACTCTTGTGCCCTGTGTTAGATTTTATATTCTTAATATAATTACCTTATGTTGTTGTATTGGTTAAGTGTTGGACATGCAAATGATACTTTACATTGAGCTTATTAGCTTGCATGTCTCGATGTTCATTCTTTGTGTGAATGAGTATTGTGGTCACTATTTATAGTGATTGTTCTTTTTTGGTCAAGCCATGCTTTATTGCTTTAATCTATATTGCTTGATCGCATTGTGCTTGCTCCATATGCGTTGCAAGTTTTCTGCATACAATGATCATATTGTATTATTGTTTTTCAGGAGATACTTGTTCTTATGGTTCAAGAGCTACATAGATTTTAGAGTTAGATATGAGTGAGTTTTGTTCAACTGTTCCTAACTCACATGTTAAGTATAGAGTTTGTTTTAGGGTTTTGTCACGGAATAGCCAAAGGGGGAGATTGTAAGGTTGAATTTAATCAACCATTTTGTTGGTTTTATTCTATGCCAATTTGCTTGTAATTCAGCATTTAGAAACCCTATATTTAGGTGGGAATCATGTAAGGGTAGTATGTGAGAGAGTGTGAAGAAAAGCTCAAAAGTGTACACTCAGCAGGGCCTCGCGACTGGATCTCGCGACTGGCTCACGGCTGGCAAGTCGCCAAAGGAGGCACATGTGTGAAGCATACAAGGGAGCTGAAGAGTCATAACAGCTAGAGCATTACAGGACAAAACTTCCAGTCTAACCAGGCAGTTAGCTCACGACTCAGACTCGCAACCTAGTCAAGTCCTGAGGCCAAGTCGACAGACCACTTTATTTGGGAAAAACTAACCTTTCTCATTCCAAACACATACCAGTGTAAATACCCTTTATACCCACGTATTGTAGAGAGCTTCTAGAGAGAATTTTGAGAGAGAAACCCTAGAGAAAAACAAGATTGACTTATCTAGAATCTTCACCCTTATTTCTCTAAATTCCTTTACTTTCACTTTCTCAATTGTTACATCCTTGAGAGGTACATTAGTCAAATTATTTTCTCATCATACCCATATCTGTGAGAAGGTTATTTGGTACTTGAGAAGCAATTAAGAATGGACCAATTGATATTGGTTGATGCTATGGGATATGGCGGGATCTGGTAAGCTAAAGAAAACAAATGTTCGGTGTAACCTCGTTGGAGCAAAAAGCTTGGAGAGCTTAGGTACATTGGGTAGATTAGGCTTGGAGGGTCTTTTGCTGTTCATGTATCCCAACTTCATTTTCTAGTGGATTATTGACCGCTTGGAGGGCGGCGAAGAGGTTTTACGCTGAGAAATTCGGTTTCCTCTTCGATAACACATCGTTGTGTTGTCTTTGTATTTGCATCTCTCTTTCCTTAATTTTTTTCCATTTAATTTCTGCCGTGGTTGTGATTTTATTTGGTTTAAATTGTTTTATCAATTCTGTTTTAGTTTATCTTGATATTCCGCACACACATTGTTTGATAATAAACTTGAATTGGTAATTTTTAATTTGGAGGTCTAAACGTTCAAGGTGTTTTACACACTATTTGAACATTCACATACAATTTATTTTGAACTGAAATCATTCAAAACTAAACTGTGTATATTTTGTGTAATAGATACTGCCCTTTCCCTTCTCCCTTCTCCCTTCATCCCTTTCCACTCTTTCAAATCAAATTTTGTATTAATCTCTTAACAATAATGGCACAAATTGTTTTATTTTAAATTTCAATTTAACATTTCTGAGTTATAATTTTGTGTTGGAATGGAGCATACCATTCGAGAGGTACAACTTTGACGTGTTGCCGCTACGGCCAAAAATCAACTCTTACGAATCAAACTGTCAAACACATGTCAACGAATTACTAGAGTCTAATGATGGATAATATTATAGCTAGTGACCAACTGACCATATTATACATGCCAAATACATCATATATCATTTATACTTTACATAGCAAAACTAAAGGCATTGAGCATGCACGGTTATTTGTATTTTTAGTTTCTGAGTGTGAACCTTTGAAATTTTATTAATGCAAATCAACCAAATAAATGTGGTGAGATATCTTCCATCCACACTTGAAAATCTAATATGCGTTATCATATTTAGCCAGACTATGAGTTACAGAATTGTCATTTCTCTTAGTCTGAGAATAAAGCAACTTATCAAAGTTTTGGGAAAGCACCTTTACATCCTCTATCAACAGGCCCAGCGGAGCTAAAGAGTGCACCTCTAACTTTAAAGCATTAATCAATACAAGTGAATTGGTTAATTGGTTATTGAAGGTAGCGATGAAAAATAAATGAGATAATTATCCTCTTTTAGTGGATATCTGGCTGGTCTAATTATAGGTCTCCTTTGTGTGCCGATATCTTATTTAGCTAATAATCTTCTTTGACAAACATGAGAGCAGCTCTTGACTAATTTATGGTACATTATTTGATCCCAAAAAAAATAAAAAAATAAATAAAAATAAAAC
Source organism: Quercus suber (assembly GCF_002906115.3). NCBI lineage: Eukaryota > Viridiplantae > Streptophyta > Magnoliopsida > Fagales > Fagaceae > Quercus > Quercus suber. The sequence continues at coordinate 712,821 of NW_027069492.1, read as the reverse complement.
TTGCCCAAACTGCCCTTGCTCTTATGCTTACTCTTTGAGGAACACAAGATATATATATATATATTTTTTTTTTTTTTTGAGAACTTGAACAACACAGGGGTTTGGTGGTAAACTAAGAGGCATATGTTTGGTAAGAAAAAACTAAGACCACACCCTTTTGTGCCACAACTTTATCACAATTATAATGTGATAAATTGTGACTAGTGGAGAAAAAGTTGTAGGTTTATATAAAAGTAACAAGAAACCAAAAAGACAAATATGTGGTCCTAAAATATGTGGTCCTAAAATTTCTCGGTTGGCAAACTAGCTCCCAAAAGGACAAATTATGCTTTCTAAAAAGGGTAGTATTTGTTACACTTTTTTTTTTTTTTTTTTGAATTGGAATCTAAGACATGATTTTAAAACTGAAATCGTGTCTTCAACTCAACTTACAATTTAAGTTCAAAAAATGTGTGTTACAAGGTATGTGTAACTAATTTTATCGGCAAAATTTGCCAAACAGTATAATACTGGGAAAATTTTAGGCGGATGGCATACGTTCAAAGTTTATTAGTTAGTTGGACTCTTTTTTGGAAATCAAGTATAGCAAAATCGACTTCCAGCCAAAATCGAGTTTACTATACTCGACTTCCTTTTTATCCACCTCAAAGCTTATTTTTTGTAAGAAGTCGAGTATATTAAACTTGATTTTGGCTAGAAGTCGATTTTGTTGTACTCAATTTTCAAAAAATAGTCCAATTAATTAATAAACTTTGAACACATGCCATCTGCCTAAAATTTCTTCAGAACTATACTGTTTGGCAAATTTTGTCAATTTTATCCTTTAAAAAAAAAATTGTTTTCATGCATAATGAAATGGGTAGGCTTGGTCCCACTAAAATTTACTTTAAATTCCCCCCGCCCTCTTCAAAATTCTTATAATGTGAATATGTTTTGGCCGAGAAGTTTGTTCATTTTTCCGGCGAACCCGACCTCTATGAGTCTATAGCTTTCAAGTGGGGGGAGCATAGGACAGTATAAGTGCTAAGGATATTTTAGAATGTGCTGTCGAGCATCAGTACTAGCGAATCTATCAGTTTCCTTACTCGCCCTTTTCCTCCCATAAATAATGTCATCATGACCTTCCATTGAAACACACTCACAGGCCTACACACATCAAACACAACCACTCACTTTTCTCTCTGAAATCAAGGCCCAGATAGAGAAGAACAACAAGATGGTGAAGTTCTCTAAGCAGTTTGAGGGTCAGCTTGTGCCTGAATGGAAAGAAGCTTTTGTTGATTATTGGCAACTCAAGAAAGACCTCAAAAAAATCCATCTCCTTAACACCACTACTGACAACATCAACACACCCACCAAGCAACAAACTAACTCTATACCCAATACCCTCTTCTCCAACTTCAGGAAAAGGTTCTCTTTATTTGGCCATCAACATAAAGACCATGGAGCAATTCAAGTATATATATCACTTCTTTTCTTGAACAATATATACTCTGTTTTTTCTATTAATATGTGTATGGACTAATGTGGTCGACCAACTATCAGGTTCATAAGAAACTTGCATCGTCAGCTAGTAAGGGGGATATGTATGAGACTGAACTGCTTGAGCAGTTTGCGGATACTGATGCTACCAAAGAATTTTTTGCATGTTTGGACCACCAACTTAACAAAGTGAATCAGTCCATTTAATTTCTGCCGTGGTTGTGATTTTATTTGGTTTAAATTGTTTTATCAATTCTGTTTTAGTTTATCTTGATATTCCGCACACACATTGTTTGATAATAAACTTGAATTGGTAATTTTTAATTTGGAGGTCTAAACGTTCAAGGTGTTTTACACACTATTTAAACATTCGCATACAATTTATTTTGAACTGAAATCATTCAAAACTAAACTATGTATATTTTGTGTAATAGATACTGCCCTTTCCCTTCTCCCTTCTCCCTTCTCCCTTCTCCCTTCGTCCCTTTCCACTCCTTCAAATCAAATTTTGTATTAATCTCTTAACAATAATGGCACAAATTGTTTTATTTTAAATTTCAATTTAATATTTCTGAGTTATTATTTTGTGTTGGAATGGAGCATACCATTCGAGAGGTACAACTTTGACGTGTTGCCGCTACGGCCAAAAATCAACTCTTACGAATCAAACTGTCAAACACATCAACGAATTACTAGAGTCTAATGATGGATAACATTATAGCTAGTGACCAACTGACCATATTATACAAGCCAAATACATCATATATCATTTATACTTTACATAGCAAAACTAAAGGCATTGAGCATGCACGGTTATTTGTATTTTTAGTTTCTGAGTGTGAACCTTTGAAATTTTATTAATGCAAATCAACCAAATAAATGTGGTGAGATATCTTCCATCCACACTTGAAAATCTAATATGCGTTATCATATTTAGCCAGACTATGAGTTACAGAATTGTCATTTCTCTTAGTTTGAGAATAAAGCAACTTATCAAAGTTTTGGGAAAGCACCTTTACATCCTCTATCAACAGGCCCAGCGGAGCTAAAGAGTGCACCTCTAACTTCAAAGCATTAATCAATACAAGTGAATTGGTTAATTGGTTATTGAAGGTAGCGATGAAAAATAAATGAGATAATTATCCTCTTTTAGTGGATATCTGGCTGGTCTAATTATAGGTCTCCTTTGTGTGCCGATATCTTATTTAGCTAATAATCTTCTTTGACAAACATGAGAGCAGCTCTTGACTAATTTATGGTACATTATTTGATCCCAAAAAAAATAAAAAAATAAATAAAAATAAAACTTGCCCAAACTGCCCTTGCTCTTATGCTTACTCTTTGAGGAACACAAGATATATATATATATATTTTTTTTTTTTTTTGAGAACTTGAACAACACAGGGGTTTGGTGGTAAACTAAGAGGCATATGTTTGGTAAGAAAAAATCTAAGACACACCCTTTTGTGCCACAACTTTATCACAATTATAATGTGATAAATTGTGACTAGTGGAGAAAAAGTTGTATGTCTATATAAAAGTAACAAGAAACCAAAAAGACAAATATGTGGTCCTAAAATATGTGGTCCTAAAATTTCTCGGTTGGCAAACTAGCTCCCAAAAGGACAAATTATGCTTTCTAAAAAGGGTAGTATTTGTTACACATTTTTTTTTTTTTTTTTTGAATTGGAATCTAAGACATGATTTTAAAACTGAAATCGTGTCTTCAACTCAACTTACAATTTAAGTTCAAAAAATGTGTGTTACAAGGTATGTGTAACTAATTTTATCGGCAAAATTTGCCAAACAGTATAATACTGGGAAAATTTTAGGCGGATGGCATACGTTCAAAGTTTATTAGTTAGTTGGACTCTTTTTTGGAAATCAAGTATAGCAAAATCGACTTCCAGCCAAAATCGAGTTTACTATACTCGACTTCCTTTTTATCCACCTCAAAGCTTATTTTTTGTAAGAAGTCGAGTATATTAAACTTGATTTTGGCTAGAAGTCGATTTTGTTGTACTCAATTTTCAAAAAATAGTCCAATTAATTAATAAACTTTGAACACATGCCATCTGCCTAAAATTTCTTCAGAACTATACTGTTTGGCAAATTTTGTCAATTTTATCCTTTAAAAAAAAAATTGTTTTCATGCATAATGAAATGGGTAGGCTTGGTCCCACTAAAATTTACTTTAAATTCCCCCCGCCCTCTTCAAAATTCTTATAATGTGAATATGTTTTGGCCGAGAAGTTTGTTCATTTTTCCGGCGAACCCGACCTCTATGAGTCTATAGCTTTCAAGTGGGGGGAGCATAGGACAGTATAAGTGCTAAGGATATTTTAGAATGTGCTGTCGAGCATCAGTACTAGCGAATCTATCAGTTTCCTTACTCGCCCTTTTCCTCCCATAAATAATGTCATCATGACCTTCCATTGAAACACACTCACAGGCCTACACACATCAAACACAACCACTCACTTTTCTCTCTGAAATCAAGGCCCAGATAGAGAAGAACAACAAGATGGTGAAGTTCTCTAAGCAGTTTGAGGGTCAGCTTGTGCCTGAATGGAAAGAAGCTTTTGTTGATTATTGGCAACTCAAGAAAGACCTCAAAAAAATCCATCTCCTTAACACCACTACTGACAACATCAACACACCCACCAAGCAACAAACTAACTCTATACCCAATACCCTCTTCTCCAACTTCAGGAAAAGGTTCTCTTTATTTGGCCATCAACATAAAGACCATGGAGCAATTCAAGTATATATATCACTTCTTTTCTTGAACAATATATACTCTGTTTTTTCTATTAATATGTGTATGGACTAATGTGGTCGACCAACTATCAGGTTCATAAGAAACTTGCATCGTCAGCTAGTAAGGGGGATATGTATGAGACTGAACTGCTTGAGCAGTTTGCGGATACTGATGCTACCAAAGAATTTTTTGCATGTTTGGACCACCAACTTAACAAAGTGAATCAGTTCTTCCAAACCAAGGAGGCCGAGTTCATGGAAAGAGGGGAAAGTTTGAAGAAACAAATGGAGATCCTGATTGAGGTCAAAACAGCATTCAAGAAACAACGGGGCAAAGGAGCTATTGCTCAGGAATCCAAGGACGATCCGTCTATTTCATGCACCATTACATGTGGTACATAACAATCAACTTTGTCTCTTTCAATTGCAATCAAATAAAATGAGAAACCAATGTGATTCAACTTTGACTTGTGGTATAACCAATTCAAAGGGTTTCTCACATGATGTAAATACGTGTCACATCTTTTAAAATTAGTCCATATGCATACATCCATTACACGTGGATTTTGCGCACACTCATACATATACAACCCACATTTCTGTATTGTTTGTAGTAATTTGAAACAACAAAAGTTCTATTTTGAACAATTAGTACAAGATTTTTCATTCTTCCTTGCAAGGAAATGTGTAATTTTGTCTCACAATTTTTTTTGTTACAGAAGAGGACTCTGTTAAGGATAGAACAGAGCAAGACCAGCCACAAGAGAACAGCATAGATGACACGGGAAAAAGTGATGTGCCATTCATAGACTCTCTTAGCTCAGAATCATCAGATGATGTGGGGAATTCGTTGATGCAGATGAGAAGAGAAGATGGGAAAATGAGGACACTCTCAGGACGTGTTTTCAATTGCCAAGGAAAGAACTTAAAGATTAACATTCCTCTGACAACGCCCACTCGTACCTTCTCGGCACTTAGTTATTTAGTGTGGGAGGATTTGATGAATCCTTCTTCAAAAAAATGCGGTCCAGAAGGCCGCAAGCTACAGGTTAACAGAACAAAGTTGCATCATGCAGAGAAGATGATTAGAGGAGCTTATGTTGAGCTCTATAAAGGGTTAGGCTATCTCAAAACTTACAGGTATAATACACTAATTAACCTCAATGTCCAAGAATATTAAACAATTCTTTAAAAGATAAAAAATGAAAAGAAAAAAATCATAGTTATACTGTTTTTAATTTCAATGAAGATCTTACGCGTTATCCACAATAAAAATGATTTTCAGGACCCTGAACATGCTTGCATTTATGAAGATATTGAAGAAGTTTGACAAAGTAAGTAAATCGGTGACTATGTAAAGTTTCTTTTGAGTCTTCATTTCGGTTGACATATGTGAAAAGGAAAAAAAAAAAAAAAAAAAACCAATTTTTTGGAATTTTTCAGGTTACTGGAAACAAGTTCTTCCAATTTATCACAAAGAGGTTGAGCGATCCTATTTCAACAGCTCAGACAAGGTAAAGTAATCAAGCCGAAAAAAAGACTAGCTAGCTAGCAACTGAAATATCTACAGCCTATCATCCATCATGATTTCTATGGTACAGAACAAATTTGCATGATATTATGATTGGATGTGAAAGTGTTGGCCACCAAACATCCTTTCAGCTGAAAATTTTTTGCCGACATGTAAAGTGGCCATTGATCCTATTATCCATGTCTGCACCACAGATCATGTAAATCAAACTTAGATATGCCTGTCTGACACTTATGATTCGAGAACAACTATGTGATTGTGAAGCATTTTATTTTGCTTATTAGACTCAGAAATGACAGGTGATGAACTTAGCAGACGAAGTTGAGGAGCTATTTATCAAGCACTTTGCTGATGAAGACCGAAGAAAGGCCATGAAATATCTTAAACCACTACAGCGTAAAGACTCACATGCTGTTACCTTCTTCATTGGTGAGTTCCTACCCAAATTCTTAGATTAAAAAACAGAAACCCAGATAACATTTTTTAATTTAAGTGACATTAAATATATCCAAAAATTATCAATGATTCAGTGGAGAGCTTTATTTAAGCTCTTTCACTTTGTAACCAAATAATACTACTAGAATTTAAATAAAACCGAAGTATAGATGGACCCATTAGGCCACTAAGCCTTTTCCAATGAAGAGCTGTGGCTAGTCCACTTTTTTGGGTGGATGATAAAGCACAGGTCAGGTCCCATGCTACGCCATTGTTATGTTTGAGACAAAGATGACTGTAATAATATTGAACCTTAAAAAGTCCATCAACACACTGAGGGCAGCCCTAGTTAGTTTCCTGAGTGTGGTACCAAGTGTGACGCACGGACACCAAGAAATACGTGTTAAGTACCCATTTATGACGTTCTACTTGGACACTAGGACTCCATGACTTAAATTTTATGAAACATCATTAACTTTCTTTTAATCATTCAAATGTCAATTATTGTAATCCACCATAGGTTTTGCACTATGGCCGTGCACACATAAAGTTTGTCCTAAAGTGAGCAGCTTTACATGATCAGTTGACCACGCTGGGGAGTTGTTTGGTCTAGTCATTCACGATCCTTGCTTAGCAAAAAATATAAATAAATAAATGAAAAAAAAAACAAATATAAAAACAATATAAATTTATAATCATTGTAAAGATCTATTGTTGAAAACCAATAATCTGTACTTCAATAAACATTCTTGTATTAATTAAATCCAAATCTATAGCAGATTAAGATAAAAAAATTCATAACCTTTGCACACTTTTGATGTGGTAATCACTCCTAAAGTACAAATTCTTATAGGGTTAGGGGACAAGAGTTCAAAATTTAAGTTTTCAGGAAAGAGTTTCACACACATACATTTAACTAGATTAGAGTAAGATTTCTATCCTCAAATAAAAAATATATAATAAAATAAAATCCATGTATGACTCAAAATTGATACGATTTTAACCTAGTCTCCTCTTCTTTTTATTTTTTAGATTAATAAACTAATCTCTTCATATATAATCAGGGTTATTCACTGGATGCTTCCTAGCGCTATTTGCTGGATATGTCATCGTGGCTCATATGATGGATGTGTATAGACGGCCGAAGCCACCTTCAGACTCAGTTTATATGGAAACAGCCTATCCTGTACTAAGGCAAGTATTTGTACAATGTCTTTTGTTTAAAGGACAATTAAATTTAACTATTTGGTTTATTGATAAATGCAACCACACGGTTGATTTTGATAGGGGAAATTAAGGTACAACTACCCAAGTTTTACTCTATACAAAATTCATCAGATTTGCGTAATGTGTAAAACGTGGCTAACAAAACAAACTTATTAATTGCAGCATGTTCAGCCTACTGTTTTTACACTTCTTTCTGTATGGCTGCAACATTTTTGCTTGGAGAAAGGCTCGTATAAACTATAGCTTCATATTTGAGCTAAGCCCCACCAGGGAACTTAAGTACAGAGATGTATTCTTAATATGTACCACCTCGATGACTGCTGTAATTGGGGTCATGTTTGTTCATTTATCACTACTTACCAAAGGGTACACTTTTGCTGAAGTCCAAGCTATCCCTGGTCTTCTCGTATTGGTAATTTCTTGATCCAAATGCATAGTAGAATAGGCCTTTATCTGATCAATAGCTTTTCTTAAAGATTGCAAATTTTGAATTGATCTGTCATGTATGTCAGATCTTCTTGCTAGTACTTGTGTGCCCCTTCAATATCATCTATCGATCAAGCCGTTATCGTTTCCTTCGTGTGATAAGAACAATTTTGATTTCTTTTGGGTTAAAAATGTAGGCCTTCATTTTCAAAGCCATATCTAAGTGAAAACTTTGGTATGCCATGCAGGGATTGAATCTTATTCTCAGGCTTGCTTGGTTGCAAACTGTTCTCCATTACAAATTTCAACAAGTTGACGACGGAGTCACTGCTCTATTTTTAGCAGCCCTTGAGGTCATTAGGAGGGGCTGTGGAATTTTTTCAGGTAATATGACATTCTGGGATTCGTTAATTCATGTGTTTCAGCTACACTAATAGTGCAGAATAACCTTAAAATTGAAATCATTAAAACTTATATATCCTTTTCAATGCTGATCTAATGAATAAATATTCCAATGGTTCAGGTTGGAGAATGAGCATCTAAATAATGCAGGCCACTTCAGGGCAGTCAAGACAGTACCACTTCCTTTTCACGAAGTGGATGAGGAAGATTGATGCCAATTGGTAACAGTAGCTTATGGAATTCTATTCGGGATCATAAATGTTTTTCGGACAAATACACCCGAGAGGAACCTTGTTGTTGTCTGCTCACCCAACCAACCCAAGTTGATGTAAAATNCCGTTATCGTTTCCTTCGTGTGATAAGAAACATCATTTTATCACCTCTCTACAAGGTACTGCGTTGCTTCCAACATTCCATCATCATTATATTAAAACTAGCCGCGAACCGCGCGTTGCGCGTGATAATTATTTTTATGGTAGTTTTATTATTATTATTTTTTTTTCCAATTTAAACTAATCTAATAATGAGTAATGTATTTCGTAATTATATTTTTATTTATTATAAGAACAATCATAAATGTAATATAGGATCAATCCAAAACACCAAAAAAACATAAACTAAAAAAATAATAAAACTTAACAACGATTAATTGAACCAATATTAGGATAAATTTTTTTTTTTGATAATCTATGAAGGTTACTTTCTTTGTAGAAATTATAATTTCAGCCACCCAAAACATATTATCAAATAAAAAATTATTAGCAAAATCTAAGAATTAAATTTCTATACATGCATTGTTATAAAATAATAATAATTAAAATAAAATTGCAAAAGTTAAAATTTGTCACCTATCTGATTACTTTTGTTTGGCTAACCTTTACTTTTCTTTCGTTTAGCTAACCTTTGCTTTTCTTTAAATAAAAGGCATTATAAAGTACTTCTATTACAACTATTAAGAGTAATTTGTCCACCACAAAGGATTAGAAAATAAACAAAATTAGTAAAGTCTCATAGTTTAACATCTAAATTGAGCACTATAAAAAATCATGCTATGTAACAAAATAAATACCAAATTATCCAAATCATGCTATGTAATAGAATAATATTATATTTTTATATGCTATATTTAATTCTTTAGAATGCAATAGGATAACATATAACATTCAAAGAGAATAAAAAATAAATAAAAAAAACAACAACAACAATTTAAAAAATAAATAATAAATCACAATTTAAAACAAAAACTAAATTGCATTAACCCAAATAGAGTTTTAAATAATACAAAAAATTATCAACCTAAAGTAGAGATGCAAGAAAAATAAAAAAATCCACCAAAAAATTAGAGAGAGAGGGAGAGAGAGAGAGGGAACCTTTTTTTTTGTGAGGGAAAACTATGCATAGAATAGAAGAGATAGTGACAAATTTATAGAAAGATGGTGTGAATAAGAAGAGGCAAAAATAAAGGAAGATGAAGGAAAAGAGGAAGAATGATATTAATGTAGAGGGTAGTGGGAAGATGAAAAGGTAAAGGAGGGAGAAAGAATGAAGAAGTAGTGGGGAGATGAAATGGTAAGGAGAGAGAAAAGGTAAGGGAGAGAGAAAAGTTGGAGAAGTGTAAATATTAAAAAACTAAATGTTAAAAGCAATTATAGAAAAATTGGAAGAAAAAAAAAATCCCCTTTAAGCTAAAAAGGCTCACACACAAACCCTAAAGTTGAACTGAAAATGTTTTGAGTTGGACTTGATAGTGGAACTAAATAAATAAGAAGTGTGCTGGATTAATTATACAAATTTATTATAGGGTGATAGTGGAAGTAAATAAATAAGTAGTGGACTGCATTTATAGGGCTGAAATTTGCAAAAACTTTAAAATTGTAGGAAAATTACATTTTAAAAAAGAAAAAAAATGGCGTGGCAGCTGATGTGGCGTAATGTGGGAGCAGCAGCATTAAACGCTACGCTTTAGTTTTTAGTAATATATAGATAAGATGTTCTGATATGCTTTTACTGTATCCATTGAATTGAAATCAATTGCAATTTTGATTCTTAGGAGCTAAAATAGCTGTAACCTATTATATTATACCCTCCCACCCCCCCCCCCCCCCCCCCCAAAAAAAATAAATAAAAAAAAATAACCTAATTCATTTATCTTATGGTCTGCAGGTTGTAATGCTGGACTTCTTCATGGCTGATCAACTTTGTAGTCAGGTTGGTTTAGGCACTAAATAAGAAATAACTCATGAAAATCTAAATACTCATAAGAAGTCTTAAATCTTACAGATCACTAATAAAATAACTATATTGTTTTGAACAGATCCCAATGCTCAGAAATCTTGAATCTGTGGCATGTTACTACATAACACGGAGCTATGAAACTGAGGACTATGGGTATTGCAACAAGCATTACCGGGATCTTGCTTATGCAGTTTCCTTTCTACCATATTATTGGAGGGCAATGCAGGTACATTATATCCACGTCTCCATCTCATTTCCTAAATTAGTACCTCGATTACCAAGTGTATCAAATGTTACATCAATCTCCTTTTCTCAAAAATATTAATACATCAACTTTCTTCATATTGTTCATTGTATGTTGGGAACAAGGCTCATACTTGTATACAAAATTTTTATTCAACAATGAAGAGAAAAGTAATGCAAAAAGCGCAATTGTGTTATTACCTAGTTGACGCCTTGACCTACTTGTTACACATTTTTGTTTTTCTCTTATTCTGACATTCTGCCCTGCTTTCTTACTCACCCAACAACAACACCACCACCAACAAAAGGATGTACTGCCTTGCTTGAAACAGCCCCGCTTTGTGGCCCTTGTGGGGACATTTTTGGCACCCTGCTACTACTAATACAGTTGTGCAACTAATTTCTATCACAAATGGTTACACTGTATGCTTATAAAAGATGTGAATTGCAAGAAAAAGAAAGTTGAGGTCTGTTCCTACTTCCTAGTTTCTAATGGAAGCTCCAACAAAGGATTAGCTAATTTATTCTAATTTTAAATTAAGTATCTCACATTAAATTTTAAATGTACTCTGCTTTTGTATCAAGTGTTCTAAATTGATATTCCAAAATTTATCATTAACTCGATACAACTTCATTGAAAATTTTTGTTGCCAATATCATCTCTCATAAGACTAACTGCTTTTTCAATAGACTTTCTTAATAACTGTGACCACCACATGAAGTGGGAGTTCCACTTAGCCATAAGATAAAAGTATATAATCGACAGCACTTTCCACCATCAGATTTTTCCTGTGATAAATGATAGCTTTTGATAACATATTTTCCTTATGAAACAGTGATAGAAGGAGTCAATCAGCCAATGAAAGAGAGATCATCTAAGAAAGACTATTCTTGACTATTTTTTTTTAAAATAAACCAAGGATATGAATGACCAAAATTTATAAAAATACTAGTAGTAGACCTGTGCGATGTGCGGAAAATATAGATCTAGTTGTTTATGGGAAAAACAATGAGGTTTGATGAGAAAAATACAGATCTGATTTTTGGATAGAAAGATTATGAATGTTTGAATGAGAAAAATACAAATCTGGCTTTTGGATAGAAAAACTATGAATTTTGAATGAGCAAAATACAAATCTATATTTTAGATGTGAAAAACAATGAGTTTTGAATAAGAAAAATAGAGATTTGGTTTTAGATGTAAAAAAAATAAAAATAAAACTAAAATAAATAATAAAAATAAAAATTTTAATGAGAAAATATAGATCTAACTTCATATATGAAAGCAATGAATTTTTAATGAGAAAATAATAGATCTGAAACCCAAGGTTTTCAGACCCGGACCGTTCATTGAACCGTAAAAGGGAGAGGTTCAAGGTTTTTGAGGTCGAACCAAGGTTGAACCGGGGTCAAACCGTGATGACGTCATAATTAATTTAATAATTAATTAAAGCCTAAATATAGATATTAAATTTATAAAACTAGTAAAATTAACTAATATATCTATATATGTGAGGAAAATTTAATGAGTTTCAAGCATATATTTAATAATTAAATAAGAAAGTTAATAAAATAAAATAATAACCATGAAAACATTAAAATTTATAATTAATTTTTGAAGTAAAGTTGAATATTTTTGAAGGATTTTAATTATAATTTTTTTTAAAAAAAAAAAAAAAAAAAAATTGCTAAGGGGTTGGACCGCACGGTTCTTGACCGATTCGTACGGTCCAACCCCGGTTTTAGGGGTTCACGGAATTGTCACATATGCCCGGTTTTTTATGTTTAAAAAACCGGTTTTCATCACGGTTCACGGTTTTCACGGTCCGACCTCCCGGTCCGGTCCGGTTCTGAGAACTATGCTGAAACCTTTAATAACAAGCAATCATAGATTTGAGATTAACAATTATGAACAACCCTAGATCTACATATTTGATCGTGTGGACCGACAACACATCATATATTAACCATGAGAATCAAAATCTAAAGAAAGTCACGCAATAGACTAGGATCTACATATTATCATAGAATCTCAAAATCTAACATGCATTCTACTAAAAAAAATAAGAATAAAATCAATACTTGCATGAATTAGAGAAGACAGAAGGATTTCTTTAGAAACTGGAGAGAAAAGGATCACTCTTCTTTTGATACCATTTCAAGGAGAAACAAGAGTCTTACATAAAGGTCGGGTTGACCCAACTGCAATGAATTGGCATTCTAATTGCCAAATTAGCTAGGTAACTAACATTACAAAGAAATATCTTGGACACAAAAACAAAGTGATAAGTTAGGACATTCTTATGTAAATGAGTCAAATCTGCCGTTAAGAGTCCTTTCCTTCCAACTAGGAGCTATTTCCTTGTTGGTAAATTGAACCGATCTTCTACTATTGCTGAGAAACTAAATTTGATTGAATCCAAGACTCCTAGCTTTTATAGCTGCTTCCACCATTGCTTCTTGGATGGCATTGGGAATTGTCTCAGCTCCACAGCTTGAAACACCTTGGAAGATGATGTTTCCTTGCATATTTTTGGCTTCATAGGCAAAACCACATCTCCTAGCTTTCTTCTTCCTAGCTCCAACAACTTTGATGATCAGCTACCAAGGACCTCCAAATCTCTGTTGAGGTCGATGCTAATCTGCAACTATATGGGAAGAAAGAGAGCAGCTACTGAAAGCTTCCAAGTACTAGCAAGTTAGAAATTGAGCAATTAGAATAACTTCCAAAGGATTAGGGTGTTTTCCTTCATGGACCACCAGGTTTCTATGAGTCCAAATGGTCTAGAGAGTAGTAAAAACTGCTTGCAAATAATGCATCATGTCTTGGTCCATTCTTTTATGTTTAAGTAGAATAGTTCCAATCCACTGTTGAATGTAGGTGTTATGAAGATCTGAGGTACGAACTGATGTGGGTGCCATGCGTGGTTTGGGGAGTACGCCTTGGCCGAATGGACCGAGGCAAAGAAAATGATTGCCACCTAGTTTTATGGTCTAGGAACCACGAATATAGCGCCCTTACGTGGAAGCACTTGATCTTACTACTAGAGTACGAGTTTGGAGTTTAGGTTCGGTCTTAGGAAGGTGTTAGACACTGAAGATTACCTGACCCATGGGTCGGCTTCCACTCATTGTGTCTCACATCTTAATACTATTAAAGGCACATTCAACGTTGCATATTAAACACACACACATACTAGCATACATCTAAACATACAACATGGTATTTCATCCCAAACCCTAACATACTGTAAGGTTGAAATTTATCAACCATCTTGTTGGCTTTATTTAATACCAATTTGCTTGTAATTTAGGACTTAATAACCCTGTATTTAGGTAGGATTCATATAAGGGTAGTGTGTGGAGAGAGTGTGAAGAAAAGCTCAAGAATGTGCAAAGAAGCAGAGTCTCGTGGCTAACTCACAACTGGCAAGCCGCCAACTGCAGGAACATGAGAAGCACACAGGGAAGTTGAAGGGTCACGCCAGCTGTCGCACAACAGGACAAAAGTCTCAAGCTGGCCAGACCATTACGTCGTAACTTGAACTCGCGACTTGGACAAGCCGCGAGGTCAAGCCGCCAACTTACCCTTTTTGGCAAAAACTAACCCTTCGTATTCCAAACACACACCGCTATATATAGACCCTTATACCCACGAAATGTAGAGAGCTTCTAGAGAGAATTTTGTGAGAGAAACCCTAGAGCAAAACAAGATTGCCTCATCCCCAATATTTATCTAAGAGACTACAAATTTTTCTACTCTCTTCCTCTCCATTGATACATCCTTGAGAGGTCATTGACCAAATCCTCTTCTCACCACACCCACGTTTGTGAGAAGGTTCATTTGGCGCTAAGGGAAGCAGTTTGGAAGGAATCAATATACATTGGTTGATGCTATGGTATAGTAGCGGAATCCGAGAAGCTAAAGAAGAAATAGGTTCGACGTAACCTCGTTGGAGCAAGAAGCTTGGAAGGCTTAGGTACTTGGGTAGATTAGGCTTGGAGGGTCTTCTGCTGTTCATGTATCCCAACTACATTTTTTAATGGATTATTTGACCGCTTGGAGGGCGGCGGAGAGGTTTTATGCCGAAGACTTCAGTTTCCTCTTTGATAACACATCGTGTGTTGTCTGTGTGTTTGCATCTTCCTTCCCTTTATCTTTGCTTTATATTTACCGATGTGGCTATGTTTATATTTGGCTTAGATTAGTTATCAATTCTGTGATTGACTTATGTTCATGTTCTACACATTCATTGTATGATTATGAGCTTGAATTGGTATCAGAGCGGGTGCACTCTTTATGGTTTGATTACCTAAGTGCGATCCTAGACCCCTTGGCTATGGATGCAGCTATAAAAAAAGGTGATGCAGAATTGTGGTTTAGGTGTTTGTGATAATGACTCTAT
Source organism: Quercus suber (assembly GCF_002906115.3). Classification (NCBI taxonomy): domain Eukaryota; kingdom Viridiplantae; phylum Streptophyta; class Magnoliopsida; order Fagales; family Fagaceae; genus Quercus; species Quercus suber. Next base: position 697,674 of record NW_027069492.1, on the reverse strand, counting down.
AAGTATGTTTGAAGAGTATAAAAATGAACTCTTAGAGTTAATTAAATCCAAGAAACATGCTAGGATGTTCGTTCACATGATGAAATACCTTGAAAATAAGAACCACATTCTACACAATACTCTACGTGAGTCTAACTCTTTGATTGAGAAATACAAAAAAAGAAATAGAACATTGTATGAAAAGGTTGATAATCTGAAAAAGAAAATTTAATATTGGAAAAGCTTGGAAAATAAAGATGAATTTCTGTTTGATGGTCAAGAATGCTTGTCCCATGCTTGTATGTTTGTGCACACCTCATTGAAGGTATTTAACTCATGCTTATGGTACCTTGACAGTGGATGTTCTCATCATATGACAGGAGATAAATCACTATTTAAGACTCTTAAAGAGAAAGCATGTGATTATATGACTTTTGGTGATGGGAGTCATGCTCAAGTTCTCGAGAAAGGGACGGTTGAAATACCGGGATTACCTCTACTGAAAGAAGTGCTATACATCAAAGGATTGAAGGCAAATCTCTTGAGTATCACTCAAATATGTGATGAAGACTTTCTTGTCCAATTCTCAAAGAAGGGGTGTATTATCATTAATGAAAAAGGGATTCAAGTCTTAGAGGGAAATAGGACTACTGATAATTGCTATGGAGTAGTTCCTACGCACCTATTTCATGTAGAAGTGCTCGCGTTGATATGCTGAAACTTTGGCATCATAAGTTTGGACATACAAGCTTCAAACAAGTATGTAAAGTCTTTAAACTTGAGGCAGTTGAGGGACTTCCAAAGTTTGGAAAGGTGGAGAAGACTATATGTGGAGCATGCCAAATGGGAAAACAAACAAAGGCAAACCATCACAAGGTGAATATGATTGCTACCTCATGGTGTTTGGAGCTTCTTCATGTTGATCTAATAGGGCCTACAAAAACTGAAAGCCTAGGAGGGAAGAGATACATTATAGTGGTAGTTGATGATTTCTCAAGGTACTCTTAGGTGGAATTCCTTAGAGAGATGTCCGGAGCATGTGATAAAATGCAAAAACTATGCAAGAGACTGCAGAATGAAAAAGAAGTTCCCATAGTCAAAATCAGAAGTGATCATGGGAAGGAATTCGAGAATGCTAAATTTGAAAGGTTTTGTGAAGAGCATGGTATCAAGAAGGAATTTTCAACTCCAAAGACTCCACAACAAAATGGAGTGGTTAAAAGAAAGAACCGGGTGATCCAAGAGATGGCAAGAGTCATGCTACTCAACAAAAACATACCTCAAAGGTTCTAGGCTGAAGCTGTGAACACATCGTGTCACATACTTAATAGAATCTATTTCCAAGCTGGGACAAAGAAGACATCATATGAAATATGGAGAGAAAAGAAACCCAAGGTGAAGTATTTCAGAGTATTTGGGAGCACATGTTACATTCTAAATGACAGGGAAAATCTGAGAAAATTTGATGCTAAGAATGATGAAGGAATATTCCTAGGTTACTCCACAAATAGCCGAGCTTATAGAGTGTACAACAAGTGTACTAAGACGGTGATGGAGTCAATCAATGTGGTCATAGACAACACCATATCAGAAAAGGAAATTGAGGATGATGGAAAGGGGCTCAAACTCAAGGAGAAAGAGGATGATGATGATATGTCCTTAAGTGATGATACTAAGAAAGAAACACCCGGAAAGGAGTCCACACCTCCTATATCAAGAAGAGAGACTAGATCAACACAAGAAATCTCAAGTCCACTCACTCTTCCAGAAGTTCAATCCCCAATTTCTCGTGACGAGGAACTCTCAACTTCCAACAAACCTTCATCAAGAGTGGCTCTCAATCACCCATCAAGTAATATTATTGGGGATGTGAACGAGGGACTTTGTTTGAGAAAAGGGCCAAAGTATACTACTAACCATGTAACATGCAATTGCTATCTTGCTCAATTTTAACCTAAAAGGGTAGAAGAAGTACTGAAAGATGAGAATTGGGTAAAGTCTATGCACCAGGAGCTACACCAATTTGTTAGAAATGATGTGTGGGAATTGGTTCCAAGGCCTAAAGATACACATGTGATCAGAACCAAGTGGATTTTTAAGAACAAAACAGATGAACCTGGTGAAGTTATTCGAAATAAGTCTAGATTGGTGGCTCAAGGGTATACTCAGTAGAAGGCATAGATTTTGATGAATCATTTGCTCTGGTAGCAAGACTAGAGTCCATTCGAATTCTCTTGTCCATAGCATGCATCATGGATTTCAAGTTGTACCAAATGGATGTGAAGAGTGCCTTCTTAAACGGCTTTCTAAATGAAGAAGTCTTTGTTGAACAACCAAAGAGGTTTGAAGATTCTCACTTTTTGAGTCATGTACTAAGATTGAAGAAAGTTTTGTATGGGTTGAAGCAGGCACCAAGAGCATGGTATGATTGTCTCACTACTTACCTATTGGATCGTGGGTTCAAAAGAGGTCAATCAGATCAAACATTGTTTGTTAAAAGAGATGAGAAATCCCTCCTTGTCGCTCAAGTGTACATGGATGATATTGTATTTGGATCCACAATTGATCAACTAGCTCACGAGTTCTCGAAAGAAATGAAAAGCGAATTTGAAATGAGCATAGTGGGAAAGTTGAACTACTTCCTAGGGCTTCAAGTGAAACAACGGAGAGATGGAATATTTATTTTTCAAGAGAAGTATGTCAAAAATCTTGTCAAAAGATTTGGTCTAGACTCTAAGAAACATACTTCTACTCCCATGAGGTCCTCGGCTAAGTTAAGCATTGATGCAGCCGGTGTTGACGTTGATCCAACACTTTATCGAAGTATGATTGGCAGTCTTCTCTATCTCACAGTAAGTAGGCTAGATATTGCATTCAGTGTCGGGGTATGTGCACAGTTTCAAGCTACACCTAAAGAATCCCACTTAACAGCAGTTAAGCGAATCATCAGCTATGTAAATGGCACATCTGACTATGGGATTTAGTATACAAAAGATTCGAATAAGTGTTTGGCGGGATATTCAGATGCTGACTGGGTAAGGTGCATTGATTATAGGAAAAGTACTTCTGGTGGGTGCTTCTATCTTGGAAATAACTTGATTTCATGGATGAGCAGAAAGCAAAATTCAGTATCCCTGTCAACGATTGAAGCTGAATACATTACAGCAGGAAATTGTTGTGCCCAATTGTTATGGATGAGAAAGTTATTGCATGACTATGGAATCTCTCAAAACACTATATGTGTGTTCTGTGATAACACTAGTGCCATAAACATGTCAAAGAATCCAGTTCGGCACTCCAAATCAGAGCATATCGAGATCCGCTATCACTTCATTCAGGACTTAGTAGAGGACAAGACAGTATGTCTAGAATTCATCAATATTGACAATCAAAAGGCAGACATATTCACTAAACCTCTTGATGGCCTGAGGTTTGAATCCTTGCGTAAGACAATTGGTGTCGGTATCATTCCTTAAACTCAATCTTCCATGATATCTTATTGTGTTCTTGGTTGCTTTATGTGTCTTATGTTTGTCTTCATTTTTTTGTGGATATTTTTTACCAAAGTTTTTACTGCTTTTGTGTCAAAAATCCAAAAACACATAAAAAGTAAAAAATCCAAAAAGTTTGATCAGCTTTGTTGAATTTTGTCTCAAAGCATGTTTTGCCTTATACCTCTGTACTAATGGCTTTGTGCATTTAACGTGCTTAGCTTGTCTCTCATGCACTCATATCATTGTATGAGAAATTCTAAAATCCGTGTGATTATTGTAAATAGATCTTTAACCTTGTCACGAATAATTAGTGAATGATTTTGTTGACCTTGAGACATGCATAGACTCATGCCTATATATCTTCCCACTTCTTATTTTTATGCTTAAAAGAGCTCTCTAAATGTAAATCTCCAAATGAAAAGAGATATAGAGCTACAAAAGTATGTCGCACATACTAGTATTCGACTAGAAAAAAGTGAAAGTGACCACCAAAATAAAATGTATGATGCCCAAAAAGCCAAAAGCTAACTCATCAATTGAAATATCAAAAATTTCAGGCATCTATCTCACAATGAGATTTTCTTTACTCAAAAAGTGCAAATGATATGTTAAATATGGAGCCAAATGAAAAGTTTCAAAGAATTATTATCAAGTGCATGTGGGAGGTTATATATGCATGTTTCTATAATTGAGATAGGTCACATTATCTAGTACTAGTTGTGTATGCCTTGATTGAATTGATCATTGAAGCTTCACATTGGACTAAGGACTATCTCATTTTTTATATCCACACACAAGTCTATGTTCAATGAATGCCATATTCATTTGTGTGATTGTACTTAAATGTGTTTTCACAAGCTCAATCTTTGTTGATCAAATACAAAAAGATTTTTGAGTGTTTTAATTTTTTTTTGGAAAGTGTTTTTCTTTTTACAAAAATGTCAAAATTTTCAAAAACAGTGTTGCCCTGTTTTGGCGACTCAGTTGCAGGTAGGTTTAGTCATATGCTCTAGTCGCAAAGCTCTCTTCGAGATTTTTGTGGGTCACTGGCGGATCAGCATCCCAGTCACGAAAAAGACTTGGAAAATTTTTCAAAATTTGTGTTTTTACATATTTCGCAGCTCAGTGTGGCGACTTGTTCGCAGGTGGAAGGTCTAATCGCGAGGGGTACACAAAGATTTTTGCAGCTCGGATCGCGACTCCCTCGCGGGTAGATCTTCCAGTCGCAAAAAACACTTAGAAGATTTCTTAAGAATCTTGGTTTCACACTGTTTCGCGGCTTAACCTGGCGACTTACTTGCAACTTATCTCAGTCGCGAAAAACGCGTGTTTTGCATTTCCAAGTCAGTTTTAAAAATTTTTGGGTTTTTCCCTCGTACTTCTTGTGACTATTCATTGTCTTCCCCATTTCACTCTCACAAACACTTTGAGTATTTCTTTGAAAATCCTCCATTTCTGCATCGTTTCTTCTCAAATCTTCAAAAAAAAGGTATGGGTTTTCTTTCTTTTCCTTCATACTTACTGCTTTGGGCATTTTTTTTTTTATTTGTGGAGATTTATTGTGGTTTGTGATTCATCATGTTTGAACATGGGTTTCTGATTTTTTGGTTGTAATGTCTGTTTGTGATGGTCTATACACTGATTTTCTCTATCTTGTGTACCTACTTTGGTTTTGGGTGTATACACATACTCATTGTCATTATTTGAACCTAAATCTCAAGCGTTTAGGGTTTTCTTCAGTATCCATGGTGTGAAACTGACACATTGCTAATAATGTTTGGTGTCTTGTCTGGTGTCTCTTATGTGTGTTAAATCATGTTACAGTGTCAAAATATCTCCATTCAAGAAATCAGCTATGAAAGGAGATAACAGCAAAGGGAAGGAACCTGTCATTGAAATTGATGATTTCTCTCCTAGACCAAAAAGGACTCATTCCCCATCCGGTGTGTTCGATCCTAACAAGTTCTGATCGTATGCTGCTTTTTAGACTTATGAAAATTACTTCAAAATGGCTACACCACTGATTGAAAGAGTCGCTGACCAACATTCTCTCTTTGACACTGACATCCCTCAATGGTTTGCCCGCAAGGATTGGAATTATCTTCTTTCTGACCTTGATAATGCATATGAAAATCTGGTAAAAGAATTTTATGCCAATGCAATTGTTGAAGGAGACAAACTTAAGTGCTGGGTTAAAGGAAAAAGTTTCTCCGTCTCTCCCACATATCTCATAGAGATTCTTCACATCAACCGACCAATACTTGGAATCTCTCCTGTCTATGATGACCTACATCCAGATGACGACTTACTTCGGGTAGTTCTTGGAGAAGGCTTGGAATTTTCCTCAAATGGGAACTCAGTCAATGTTTCATCTCTTCCTCTAAAATTGAGGGTGCTTACGATTGTCATGTTTCATAACCTGTATCCCTTATCCAGCACAGGGTATATGAACCTCGGACATACACTGTTCCTTTATGATCTGATTTCTGATGTTAAGATTGATATATGTGCTCATATCTTTCATATCCTTCACAAAACTGTTCTGCGAACAGAGTCAAGGATCTGCATTCCTTTTTGCTACCTCATTTCAAGGATTTTGAAGCTGAAAGGGATCCATCCCTCTGAGAATGAATTTCCCTGCCCAAAATCATGTCCAATCAACATACGCACGTTCAATGCCAGCATTGGCCATAGCAAGAAAGGAATCAAAATAGGAGCTTCAGCGTCCCACAGTGGTTCGCACTCCAGTTCATTCCCCACCGACGAGAAGCTAGACTCTATTGTAGCATATGTCAATGAGCTGAGTACAAAGATGTCAGGACTTACATCCATCTTGCACCATCTCAACATTCAATGGGATACGAAGTTCACTTCTATTCAAGCTCAACTAGATCAAATTCAGAGAAAGCTAGAAGATGATGAAGACTAGCTATTCCACGACAAAAAGGGGGAGATGTTGTTGGCAGGGGGAGCTCAACAAAAGGGGGAGATTTCAGCTAACAGGCTTTTGTTTATTACTTTTGTCTATCTTTAACTTCTATTATATTTTAGTATCTATTTTGTATTTATTCAGCACATCTTTCTTTTTGTGTTGGTTTGTACCTGGTACCTTTGTAGATTGTTAAGGTTTATGTTTTAGTTTGTACCCATGTTGCTTTTGTAAGCTTTTAGGGTTTGTTTCTATGCACTTGTAGGCCTTTGTGGTTTGTACCATGCTTTATGCAGCCTTTGTGCTTTGTTAAATCAATACTTCTAACTAAATGTTATTCATTTCTTTCTAAGTATTGTCACTCTTGTGCCCGTGTAGGATTTTTCCTAGATGCACATACTTTATGTATTGTGCATTGGTTGAGTGTTGGTCATTCAAGTGATTTGCCTTGTGTTTGTCAACTTGAATGTCCGGATGTTCATTCCAAGTGTAAATGAACATGGTGATCACTTGTATGAAGTGATTACTCATTTTTGGCCTTGCCATGGTTTATTGCTTTACTCCATTGTGCTTGATCACATTATGCTTGCTCCATTCGCATTACAAGTTTCTACATACAATGAACGTATTGTGTTGTTGTGTTTCAGGAGTTACTTGTTCTTATGATTCTAAAGCTTCACAGATTCTAGAATTAGGTGTGAGTGAGTTTTTCAACTGTTCCCAACTCACGCGTTAAGTCTAGAGTTTGTTTTAGGATTTCGTCACGGAATAGTCAAAGGGGGAGATTATAAGGTTGAAATTTATCAACCATCTTGTTGGCTTTATTCCGTGCCAATTTGCTTGTAATTTAGCATTTAGTAACCTTGTATTTAGGTGGGATTCATGTAAAGGTAGTGTGTGAAGAGAGTGTGAAGAAAAGCTCAAGAATGTGCAAAAAAGCAGAGTCTCGCGGTTAGGACTCGCGACTGGCAAGCCACCAACTGCAGGAACGTGAGAAGCACACAAGGAAGTTGAAGGGTCACGCCAGTTGTCGCACTACAGGACAAAAGTCACAGGCTAACCAGGCCGTTATGTCGCGACTTGAACTCACGACTTGGACAAGCCGTGAGGTCAAGCTGCCAACTTACCCTATTTGGCAAAAACTGACTCTTCGTATTCCAAAAACACACCACTATATATAGACCCTTATACCCACGAAATGTAGAGAGCTTCCAGAGAGAATTTTGTGAGAGAAACCCTAAAGCAAAACAAGATTGCCTCATCCCCAATCTTTATCTAAGAGACTCTACAAATTCCTCTACTCTCTCCTCTCCATTGATACATCCTTGAGAGGTCATTGACTAAATCCTTTTCTCACCACACACACATCTGTGAGACAGTTCATTTAGTGCTAAGGGAAGCAGTTTGGAAGGAACCAATATACATTGGTTGATGCTATGGTATAGTAGCGGAATCCAGGAAGCTAAAGAAGAAATAGGTTCGGCATAACCTTCTTGGAGAAAGAAGCTTGGAGGGCTTAGGTACTTGGGTAGATTAGGTTTGTAGGCTCTTCTACTGTTCATGTATCCCAACTACATTCTTTAGTGCATTATTTAACCACTTGGAAGGCGACGGAGAGGTTTTACGTCGAGGACTTCGGTTTCCTCTTCAGTAACACATCGTGTGTTGTCCGTGTGTTTGCATCTTCCTTCACTTTATCTTTACTTTATATTTACTGCTGTGGTTGTGTTTATATTTGGCTTAGATTAGTTATCAATTCTATGATTGGCTTATGTTCATGTTCCGCACATTAATTGTTTGATTATAAGCTTGAATTGATAATTTATAATTTGGGGTCTAAACGTTCAAGGGTGTTTTATACACATATTGAACTTTCACATACATCTATCATGACAAACATATCAAACCTAGCACACATCAACCATACATATCAACCATCACAAACCCTAGCATGTTCCTATCAAAAGCATCTCATCTCATATGGCATCATATCATGGTCAAGGTAGAACATAGGCATGGTAGCAAGCAAGTATACATCATATCCATGGTAGCAAAAAAATCATGGAATAATCAAACAAACATGTTATTGCATCTCATTATTGAGGAAAAAGACAAACAAACCTCATCCATGTTCATCATCCAAACAAGATCATATTCAAATCAATGCATGCTCATGTGAACGCATGACTTACCTTACTTACCTTATTGCATCTCAGCATCTATGCATCAATGAATGGACATGTGAATGCATGTTCATGGTATTAAAACAAGAAGGGGATGGAAAACCCTAATCTAGTATGTTAAAGAAAAACAAACAATTAAATAGATGAACAAAGACTTAAAAAGCGTAAAAAGGGACAAAAAAAGGGGCCTATGATATGAAAAAGATAAAGAGACAAAAGCAGAAAACCTAAGTTAGGATTTCTGGGCATGAGTATGCATGCAATACATAGGCCTGCGTGTGCAGGCTGTTTGTATATGTATGCATACTACAAGCCTGCGTACCCATACATAAACATATGCATGTAGACACGCTTGAAGAACCCTAACCCAGAAACTCAGAAACACATAAAGTAGAGTAGAACTTTAAAACAACAAATCTAGCAACCTAACATGCTTTTAAACCAAAAACAACAAAACCTAAACTAAAAAATATATATATATATCTAAACACAAATAAAGAAAATAAAAAAGATTAAAAGCAGAAAAGAAAGAAAATAGGTTAGAACATATACCTTATAACAAAAGGCTCTTTGGCTTGATTTTGACCGCTCCCCTCAATCAAATCTATTCACAACCAAACAAAAATGATTAGTAAACTTCAAATTTCGAGGATTAAAACCAAAAAAGGTCACAATCAAAATAAAATTGATTTGAGTATGTTTTGGGAAAAACTTCCTCTTTGATTCACTATTTCTAGCGAATTTTAGGTTTTCTCTTAGGATTTTCTGTGTGTTCTTGAAAATGTGTCATGTATGGCTTTATATAATGAGAAAATAAGGGTTTGGAATGACTCCCAGACGATGTGGGATTCGTTCCAAACCTCAACATTAATACAGAAAAACTTTCCATTCATAGTTTCTAGAACCCTAGCTGCTTGCGCAAGTCCATGCCTGCATACACATGTATCAGACCTGCGTACACAGGCCAAGGGTTTCCTTGGTGTTTTGTTTTCCCGAAATAAATTTGTTTGCTCATAAAAAGTTATATTTTTCATTTTAACATCTCTCAAGTCAATTTGTAATCTGATTAGGCCCTAAACCAACCTTGGGCCTTAGAATTTTAGCATTATTAGGGAACGGGGGCCCGAGTCGCAAGGGGTAAAAAATTGCGGTGTCTACATATGCCCATCTTTTGATTTGTGAGCTTCACTAATGGAATCAAAAGAATAAGAGACAAAACATTTTGTTTCAACGTACAGCTTGGGCCCAACCCACACACACGGCAACAACACGATACATAGGGCGGGTTGCAACTCCGTAGAGTCGCGTGGGATTCGTATGTCTGAATTCCCACCTTTGTTGCTCGAGAAATGAGCAATGATAGGTTCACTATCCTAAAAGCTATTTTGCTAATTGTAAGCAAAAGATGAGTGAGTCACTATCCTAGAGTCACTAAAAAGAAAAACAAACGAAGAAAAACAAGCCAACCAAACAAACAAGGTGCTCTTACGAGCTTAAAAGGATATATCTTTGTGGTGTCCATCAAAGGCTCTTGCCTCAAACTTCTTTGGGTGGCTTGTGCCTCTAGATAAAACTTGTTTTCTCTATCACTATCTCTACATTTTCTGGTGTGGCTCGTACCTCAGGATGACCTTGGGGATCAACTCTATCTCTACCTTAGGGTGAACTTATGTTGATTCCACCTGTGATGGGGTTTTATCAACTCCTTTGGGAATATTTTCTTCATAACTCATGAAGGGGCTGCCTTTGTGTCTTGGATATGTGTGTGGGCACCTCTATGATACTATGCTTTATTGGGGATTTTTTTAATAGTCTGAACTCACAGGGAGCTTTCTTGGTGACTTATTGTAGACACTTTATTTTGTACTCTATTAATAAACTTTATTCCTAAATCCCAATGATGAGCTTTACATGTCTACAAAAGGTAATTGAAGTTATTTTGATAGTTTGGAAGTAAGCACAACTCAAAAGTGCTTAAATCGCTTTGACAACAGTGATGAAAAATGACATTTGCTCATTGTTTTGACCATAACTATTGATCCAAAAATAATGTTTGAGTGAGATTTGTTTCATTACATACATCATGAGCTTCAATTCGAACACAAATTTTACCTAATTTGGATTAATATTGAGTGAGTTATGGCCGTTTGAAGTTGGGCCATCAGAGTTGTCAAAATTAGGATTTCTAGGGATGCATGCATATGTAGGGAGCATGCATGCTTATGTAATATCAAACTTGTGTTCACAGGCCACTTTCCAGAGGCCTAAAAATTCATGATTTAGGGTCCAAAGCCTCCCTTTTTGATAGGGCCTAGCCCCTAGACCCTTTAGAACGTCTAAAACCCTAAAAATTAGCTTGAAAACCCTAGTTTAAACCTATAAATACATCATTATGCCTACAAAATCAAACCCTAGCTAGAGAGAGTTTATTTTTACCTCCATCTTCTCTAAAAACTCTATTTCATCTTCTCTAAACTCACACACAGACCTAAGTACTTTTTTTTTAATCATAAAAAAACCTCTCTTTAGTTAGTTTTAAGGTAGAAACTTGTTCTCAATTGGATTTCTCAAAACCTTTTCAAAACTAATCTTATTTTTGAGTTGTGATTACCTATAAACTATTGAAATCTTCTATTTACCTTGACATCTCATTGAATCTTGTTGTATAGGCATTGAGGGGCCAGTTAAATATCAATCAAGTTTGTATTACATAGCAAGGTAGGTCTCTTTTCATGGCTTTTCCTTGATTTTTTTTTCTTTTATAATTTTTGTTTTAGTTGTTCTTAGTTAATTTATATGTTATTCATGCTTAGAAATATTTTTTGTTTTTATTTTATTTTGTTTTGTTTTGTTTCATCATGTTTTGATTGGAAAGTTGATATGATTTGATATAATGATGAACATATTTTGATGTTGTTCTTGTTTGTTATTAGATCCAATGCATGTTTAAAAGTAGATTTTATTTTGTTTATCTTTGATATATTTTTTCTTAGTTTAGGTTGTTTAGATTTATATTAGAAGTATGTTAGGATGTTAGATTTATCGTTTTGAAGCTCTGCTTTAGTTTATGTGTTGCTACGGTTTCTAGGCTAAAACCCACGTGTGCATAATCTTGGCTACATATGCAGGCTTGATTATGCACACGAAGGCTTGTCCATGCGTGCGCATGATCTGCATAGAAACCCTAATTTTTTCAATTTCGTTTCTAATTTCACATGGTTTTCAATTAGGGTTTGCCACATGTTTTCTTGTTTTAATGCCATGAACATGCATTCACATGTGAATGCATGAATGCCATAGGTCCTGAGTTGTTGCAAAATAAGTGAGGTAAGTCATGCATTCACATTCCTATGCATCTTTGAATATGATTTTGCCTTGATGATAGAGATAAACATGTTTGTTTGGTTGAGTTCTTCTTAAAGTATAGATGCAATCCCATGTTTGCTTGGATCTTTCTATGCCTATGTTGCTGCCTTGGATATGATATGCATGATAATAACATGCTAGGGTTTATGTTATGCCAAGATAGATGTATGATTAGGTCTTTTTTTGGGATGATTGATGTCATGTTATTTGCTTAGATGTATGCTAGTGTGTGTGTGTGAGTATAGATACAATATTGAGTATGCCTTTAATAGGGTTTAGACATAAGACGCAATGATGGGAAGCCAACCTTAGGGTTGGGCAATTTTGTGTGCCTAACACCTTCCCAAGACCGTACCTTTACTCTAAACCCATGTCCTTGGTAGTAAAATTAGCAGGTCTTTCCTTAAAAGGACGCTATATATATGGTTCCTAGACCATTGTAAAACTAGGTAGCGACTCTTCGTTGTGTCCACATTTATGAACTACTAAGGGATGTTTTGATGCTTTCAATCCACTAAGGGATGCATTGAGGGCCTTCGTGTCTTTTACCCGACTAAGGGTATTTCTATTTCTAATGCATTCTAGAATTTTCTTTTGCACTTCCTACATTCTGGGAATTCACTAAGGATATATATATATATATATATTATTACTAAACTACATGTAGTTTAGCCACCAGTGCATTCTTGCCTCTTCAAATTTCCTTAATTACCAATTGTTTCTTTTCTTTTTAATTTTTTTTCCCTTTATTGTCCCCATCTCTTCACATTCTCTCTAACTCTCCAACTTCCATCTTTTTCTCTCTGCAAAAACTCCCTACCTATTTCTCATTTCCTCAGCATCTAATCTCTTCTTTCCCGAAAACTCTCTTCCTCTCCCAAACTCTCCATCTTCTCCATGGCACCCAAGTCCAAGAAAGCCTCCTACGTGCTCTCAAGTGACATCTTCAACTTCACACATTGGAGTGAGGCAATGAAGCTAAGACGCTGTTTGGATTTTCAGTTTCCATCACCCATAACTCAAAACTGGTGGGTCCCACGGCTAAGTAGTGTGTTTGGATTCGTTTTTAGTTTTTGTTTCCATCACTCAATTCTCTTATTTTTGAATAATGAGTTATGAAAATTGAAAACACATTTTAGGTGTTTTCAAGTTATGGAAAACTGAGTTATGTGGCATTTTTGTAATTTTACTTTATCAGATAGGACCTACTTATGCCTTGTCTCATCATTCTGACTTCATGAGCATGTGCTCTCCCCCTTTCTGTCTCTCATCATTTTTTTCCCCTTCAAACACAACACTCATCTTATCTCTTCACCGAACCTCCACAAACCTATAACTCACCGCCACATGAGCATCACATGCCACCTCCACAAACCCATAACTCAGCCACTGAACCTCAAAACCTAAATGCCAAAAACATAAATCAAATCCATTCACAAGGCTGGGTCACATCCTAGGTCACACCACTGGGTCACGCCACCTCTACAGACCCATAACTCACCGCCACCACGAGCATCACAGCACCACCAGACTTGAAAATAGCATCCAAGCTATTTGGATTTTAGTTGGGTTCGGATTTGTGTTTTTAAAGAATAACAGGGCAGAAGGGGTGAAGGGGGCAATGAGCAGTGAGGAAAATGGTGGGGAATGAGGGTGAGGCGGGTAGGCTAACTATACTCATTGACATGGTGCTCAGGCAATAGGTCCCATAAAAATTAGAAATATTTAAGTGATGAGAAGCTGAAAACAATGTGCCAAATGTGTGGGGTTTAGGAAATTGGGGTATTTTAAGTGACAAGTAAGGATTGATGAGTGACGAAAATTGAGTGAGGAGTAATGAGTGATGGTTTTTTAAAAACCAAACAGCCCCTAAATGAGTCCCCTCCGTTGAAATACTAGCCATAAGATCATCTTTTAAAGGGTGCAAAGGCTAGATCGGTAAGTTTTCTAAACTTTTCTTATTTTCTCATTTTCCTTTGATCTTTCGATTTAATATGTTTTTGGATCTGTAAATGCTTGGTGTAAGGTTGAAATTTATCAACCATCTTGTTGGCTTTATTCCGTGCCAATTTGCTTGTAATTTAAGCACTTAGTAACCCTGTATTTAGGTGGGATTCATGTAAGGGTAGTGTGTGAAGAGAGTGTGAAGAAAAGTTCAAGTATGTGCAAGAAGCAGAGTTTCACAGCTAGGACTCGCGGCTGACTCGCGACTGGCAAGCCGCCAAATGTACGCACGTGAGAAGCACACAGGGAAGTTGAAGGGTCATGCCAGCTGTCGCACTACAGGACAAAAGTCCTAGACTGGCCAGGCCATTACGTCACGACTTGAACTCGCGCCTTGGACAAGCCGCGAAGTCAAGCCGCCAATCAGCCCTGTTTGGCAAAAACTAACTCTTTGTATTCCAAACACACACCACCATATATAGACCCTTATACCCACTAAATTGTGAGAGCTTCCAGAGATTTATGAGAGAAACCCTAGAGAAAAACAAGATTGCCTCATCCCTAATCTTTACCTTAGAGTCTCTACAAATTCCTCTACTCTCTTCCTCTCCATTGTCATACCCTTGAGAGATTATTGACCAAATCCTTTTCTTCCCACACCCACATCTGTGAGAAGGTTCATTTAGTGGTAAGAGAAGTAATTTGGAGGGAACCAATATATATTGGTTGATGCTATGGTCTAGTAGCGGAATCCGGGAAGCTAAAGAAGCAATAGGTTCAGCGTAACCTCGTTGGAGCAAGAAGCTTGGAGGGCTTCAGTACCTGGGTAGATTAGGCTTGGAGGGTCTTCTATTGTTCATGTATCCCAACTACATTCTTTAGTGGATTATTTACCGCTTAGAGGGCAGCAGAGAGATTTTACGCCGAGGACTTTGGTTTCCTCTTTGATAACACATTGTGTGTTGTCCGTGTGTTTGCATCTTCCTTCTCTTTATCTTTGCCTTATATTTACTTCTGTGAATGTGTTTATATTTGGCTTAGATTGTTTATCAATTTTATTATAAGCTTGTTATCATGTTCCGCACATTAATTGTTTGATATAAAACTTGAATTGGTATTTTTATAATTTGGGGTCTAAACGTTCAAGGGTGTTTTATACACATATTGAACTTTCAATTGGTATTAGAGCAGGTGCACTCTTTCTGGTTTGATTACCTAAGTGCGATCCTAGACCCCTTGGCTATGGATGCAGCTGGAAAAAGGGTCATGCTGAATTATGGTTTAGATGTTTGTGATAATGACTCTATGAGTATGTTTGAAGGCTATTCTAAAAATGAACTCTTAGAGTTAATTAAATCTAGGAAACATGCTAGGATGTTCTTTCACATGCTGAAATACTTTGAAAATAAGAACCACAATCTACACAATAGTCTATGTGAGTCTAACTCTTTGATTGAGAAATACAAAAGAAGAAATAGAACATTGTGTGAAATGGTTGATAATCTGAAAAAGAAAATTCAATCCGGAAAAAGCATGGAAAATAAAAATGAATTTCTGTTTGATGGCCACGAATGCTTGTCTCATGCTTGTACGTTTGTGCACACCTCATTGAAGGTAGTTAACTCGTGCTTATAGTACCTTGACAGTGGATGTTCTCGTCATATGACAGGTGATAAATCACTATTCAAGACTCTTAAAGAGAAAGCATGTGATTATGTGACTTTTGGTGATGGGAGTCAAGCTCAAGTTCTCGGGAAAGGGACAATTGAAATACAGGGATTACCTCTATTGAAAGAAGTGCTATACATCAAAGGATCGAAGGCAAATCTCTTGAGTATCACTTAAATATCTGATGAAGATTTTCTTGTCCAATTCTCAAAGAAGCAGTGTGTAATCATTGATAAAAAAGGGATTCAAGTCTTGGAGGGAAATAAGACTACTGATAATTGTGATGGAGTAATTCCTACGGCACCTATTTCGTGTAGAAGTGCTCGTGTTGATATGCTAAAACTTTGGCATCATAGGTTTGGACATGCAAACTTCAAATAATATGTAAAATCTCTAAACTTGAGGCAGTTGAGGGACTTCCAAAGTTTTGAAAGGTGGAAAAGACTATATGTGGAGCATGCCAAGTGGGAAAACAAACAAAAGCAAACCATCACAAGGTGAATGTGATTGCTACCTCACTGTCTTTAGAGCTTCTTCACGTTGATCTAATGGGGCCTGCAAGAACTGAAAGCTTAGGAGGAAAGAGATACATTATGGTGGTAGTTGATTATTTCTCAAGGTACTCTTGGGTGCAATTCCTTAGAAAGAAGTCCAAAGCATGTGATAAAATGCAAAGATTATGCAAGAGATATCAAAATAAAAAAAAGGAGTTCCCATAATTAAGATTAGAAGTAATCATGGGAAGGAATTCGAGAATGCTAAATTTGAAGCATTTTGTGAAAAGTATGGTATCAAGAAGGAATTTTTAGCTCCAAAGACTCCACAACAAAATGGGGTGGTTGAAAGAAAGAATCGGGTGATCCAAGAGATGGTAGGAATCATGCTACTCAACAAAAACATACCTCAAAGATTCTGGGCTAAAGCTGTGAACACATCTTGTCACATTTGTAACAGAATCTATTTCAGAGCAGGGACAAAAAAGACGTCATATGAAATATGGAGAGAAAAGAAAGGTGAAGTATTTTAGAGTTTTTGGGAGCACATGCTACATTCTAAATGATAGGGAAAATCTGGGAAAATTTGATGCTAAGAGTGATGAAGGAATATTCCTAGGTTACTCAACAAATAGCCGAGCTTATAGAGTGTACAACAAGCATACTAAGACGGTGATGGAGTCAATCAATGTGGTCATAGATGACACCATAGCTGAAAAGAAAATTGAGGATGATGGAAAGGGGCTCAAACTCAAGAAGAATGAGGATGATGATGATATACCTCTAAGTTATGATGCTGAGAAAGTAACACCCGGAAAGGAGTCCACACCTCCTATATCAAGAAGAGAGACTAGATTAACGCAAGAAGTCTCAAGTCCACTCACTCCTCCAGAAGTTCAAACCCCAATTTCTCGTGATGAGGAACTCTCAACTTCTAAGAAACCTTCATCAAGAGTGATTCTCAATCACCCATCAAGTAATATTATTGGGGATGTGAACGAGGGACTTCGTTTGAGAAAAGGGCCAAAGTATACTGCTAACCATGTAACATACAACTACTATCTTACTCAATTTGAATCTAAAAAGGTAGAAGAAGAACTGAAAGATGATAATTGGGTAGAGTCTATGCACCAGGAGCTACACCAATTTGTTAGAAATGATGTGTGGGAATTGGTTCCAATGCCTGAAGATACACATGTGATCGGCACCAAGTGGATTTTTAAGAACAAAACAGATAAAGATTGTGAAGTTATCCGAAATACATCTAGATTGGTGGCTCAAGGGTATACTCAGGTGGAGGGCATAGATTTTGATGAATTGTTTGCTCTGGTGGCAAGACTAGAGTCCATTCGAATTCTCTTATCCATAGCATGCATCATGGATTTCAAGTTGTACCAAATGGATGTAAAGAGTGTCTTCTTAAACGGCTTTCTAAATAAAGAAGTCTTTGTTGAACAACCAAAGGGGTTTAAAGATCCTCACTTTCTGGGTCATGTACTAAGATTGAAGAAAGCTTTGTATGGGTTGAAGCAGGCGCCAAAAGCTTGGTATGATCGTCTTACTACTTACCTATTGGATCGTGGGTTCAAAAGAGGTCAAGCAGATCAAACATTGTTTGTTAAAAGAGATGAGAAATCCCTTCTTGTCGCTCAAGTGTACGTGGATGATATTGTATTTGGATCCACAATTGATCAACTAGCTCACGAGTTCTCGGAAGAAATGAGATGGGAATTTTAAATGAGCATGGTGGGAGAGTTGAACTACTTCCTAAGGCTTCAAGTGAAACAAGGGAGAGATTGAATATTTATTTCTCAAGAGAAGTATGCCAAAAATCTTGTCAAAATATTTGGTCTGGACTCCAAGAAACATACTTCTACTCTTATGAGTTCCTCGGCAAAGTTAAGCATAGATGCAACCGGTATTGATGTTGATCCAACCCTTTATTGAAGTATGATTGGCAGTCTTCTCTATCTCACAGCAAGTAGGCCAGATATTGCATTCAGTGTCGAAGTTTGTGCACGGTTTCAAGCTGCTCCTAAAGAATCCCACTTAACTGCGATTAAGCGAATTGTTCGCTATGTAAATGGCACATCTGACTATAGGATTTGGTACACAAAATATTCGAATGAGTGTTTGGCGGGATAGTCAGATACTGACTAGGCAGGGTGCATTGATGATAGGAAAAGTACTTCTAGTGGGTGCTTCTATGTTGGAACAACTTGGTTTCATGGATGAGCAAAAAGCAAAATTCAGTATCCCTCTCAACGGCTGAAGCTGAATACATTGTAGCAGGAAGTTGTTGTGCACAATTGTTATGGATGAGAAAGCTATTGCATGACTATGGAATTTCTCAAGACATTATTTGTGTGATCTGTGATAACACTAGTGCCATAAACTTGTCAAAGAATCCAGTTCAGCACTCTAAATCAAAGCATATCAAGATCCACTATCACTTCATTCGGGACTGGTATAAGACAAGACAGTATGTCTAGAATTCATTAATACTGACAATCAAAAGGCAGACATATTCACCAAACCTCTTGATGGCCCGAGGTTTGAATCCTTGCGTAAGACAATTGGTGTAGGTATCATTCCTTAAACTCAATCTTCCATGATATCTTATTGCGTTCTTGGTTGTTTTGTGTGTCTTATGTTTGTCTTCATTTTTGTGGATATCTTTTATCAAATTTTTTCTGCCTTTGTGTCAAATATCCAAAAACACATAAAAAGTAGAAAATCCAAAAAGTTTGATCACTTTGTTGAGTGTTGTCTCAAAGCATGTTTTGCCTTGTACCTTTGTGAACGGTTTTAGACCCCTTAAACACACAGATTGCGTAGCCTAGATTAATTAGCCAAGTTGTTATTTAGTCAAATTAAGCAATTCTAGGTTAAAACAATCTAACAATCATATCAAGAATAATAATGCAGCGGAAAATCAATAACACAAGATATGATCACCCAGGAAACCACACGGTAAAAACCTGGGGAGGATTTGATCCACCGATCCTCAAGGCTAACCTGAATTCACTATGAAAGAATTGAAGTTCGTACAAAATGACTACAAGCTCCTCGCTCGACTTCCTAATGCTACCTACCAGTAGAACTTCCTGACACGACCACGCGCAGGCTCCGAATCTACGGACTACTTCTTTCTTGAATTCCTCGATCAGCTATAAGCTCCCCGCTTGCTTTTCTTTTAAGTTCCAATGGTTGCAACAGTAATGATCTTCAAGATGTTGAAATAATCTCCACCATGAAAACCCTAAGTTTTGTGTAAAGGAAAGCTCCTCAAAGATCTCACACGAGATTCACACAAAACAGCAATGTATGAGCAACAATACAATATGGACAACCTTCAAAAACGTGGCTAGGGTTTTATTTATATACCTAGGGTAAAAACATAAAACCCTAAACGTTTAATGAAGTAGGGCTGAGTTGGAAATTCTGCAGAAAATTCAACCTGTGCGATTTTCGATCGATCGAGTCTATTCTTCGATCGATCGAGCCAGGCCGAAAGTCCCAAGTACTTCTGCAGCCACTCGATTCCAACTTTACAATATTAAACCAACTTTGAGCAAGTCTAAATAAGACTAAATACAATGTTTTGATCATGGTTTGCCAACATTACAAATTAGAGTTCTAAATACATAAAATCCTAAGACCTTAGAACCTAACAAACTCCCCCTTTGGCAATCCGTGACAAAACCCTAATTAACAGCTCAAAGTTTTACAAATAAAAAGCCCTTTACAAAGATAATGCTCATAAAATTCAATTCAGCCTAACTACTATCCATAGTTGCAAGTGTAGACAGCAGCTTAGTTGAATCAACCTGTATAATCCTGAAATACTCAACAAACGCATAAACGCATGTGTGACAGTAAAGAGTAAAACAACAGGTATAACATTCTTGTAAGATCCACACAACACAAAATAAAGACATATAAAAATGAACAAGTCATAAATATAAATCAATACGCAGTGAATCATAAAGCAACAAGAATCAATAAAAAATATCATGTATATCAATCAATGTTACTCCCCCTAACATGAATATCCCCAAAAATGATATACAAAGTGAAGCACATAGATACAATCTAAAACTCCACAAGCTCCTCTAAAAAAAAAAAAATCTCCCCCTAACAACAAAAACTCTACTACAAGTCAAAACTCCACTCCCCCTTTTTGTGACGGAATGCCAAAGGGCAATCACAAGTCGCCATCAAAAGGAGGTGGTGAGGGTGAATGAAGACGCGCAAGATCAGCTCGGAGAGCACGCATCTCATCCAGCAAGTCCACCAAAATCTGACCATGAGCCTGCTGAACAGTCATGACAGTCTCCAAAGTACGACGAACATCAAAGTCGGCCGAAGGAGATGGAGGAACATCAGCAGCAGCAGCATCATCACCAACTGGAATAGGAATATCCTCACCAGCAAGACCTGCAGAAGAAGAAGGAGGAGGTGCGCTACTAGAGGGCTCAGATCTAGGGTGTTTAGAACCAGCTCGAAGATGAGCGGCCCTCTGTCTAAGAAAAGACGCACCTAAAGGACCTATCACATGGACGGGCTCAGAGGAAGGAAAGTCACTAAGACCAAGATAGAGAAGAATCCTATGAATGAAAATAGGATGAACAAGAGCATGAGCAGTAGATGAACTCCTATAAACTTCGTTCAAAGAACGAAGAAAAAGATGGGGAAAACTAATAGGAGCATCAGTAACAAGAGCGTACAGAAAAACACACCTCTCAAGAGGAATGGTGTGAACATGGGAAATAGGCCAGATCGAATGACAAGCTATCCGAAAGAACAGATAGTGCAACCCAGAGAGCTCAGCAGAAGTGATCCGAGGATCAGAACCCCACTGGACAGTAGTACCAGTGACGTATGACAAAACATCGCTAATCTCGGGAGACTCATCATAAGGATAGACAGGATGCTGGACCAAAGGTACCCCTAGAGCATCAGCCACTACCCGAGGAGTAATGGTGTACTCTACGCCTCGTATCCAACTCTTAACTAGAGTGTTGGAATCATAGACGCGGATAGAGATGTTCGAATAGAACTCTCTAATCAAGGCAGAAGGTGGAGGAGGATCAGAAACATCCACCAAGGGTAACCAACCCCGACGCTCAAAATTTGCCCTAATGGCAGGATCAAGCTCATCTAATAGCACAGAACGCTCAGCCCAAATCTTTCTCTTAACGGTCAGTTTCTCAAAAGTCTCTTGGTTTTCCTCACTCGGAAACCTCTCACTATCAAAGGATGGAGGGGGTGAAGGAGAAGGTGAGGGAACACTCCTACGGGCTCTAGTTTTCCTAGGCATAGTGCTAAGGAAAGGACAGAGACACACAGAGAAAAACACAAAGAAACAAGAGAAAACAAAACCAAGGGCAGACTGCAAATTAGCACAATAAATAATATAGAACAAAAATCTATATGATGCATGAACAATAACATGTTGTGATGCATGATCTAAATGCAGTGACAAATTAAGTTTAATTGAGAGTAATTGGACAAAATTGGCTTGAACAAGGAATTTCTATCAAAAATCCCAAAATTTGAAAAACCACTTGAAAATTTTGCAACAAATTGATGAATTAAGCATTACAAAACACAGCACATAGATTATAATGCTTAATTACACCAACACAACAAGCCAATTTCATCAAATTCTATCCAATTTAACAAAAGCCCCAATTCGGATCAAGAACAAACCCTAGAATTTTCAATTTTTCACAAAACACAAAATTGATCAAATTAACCACCAAGGATCATTAATATAATGTGTCCCCACAAAAACCCAATGATCAATTTCATAAAATAAGGTTTGAATCAACAGAAAATCCAAAAAGAATAAAGTCCGAAAATTACCCTTAAATGCATGGATTTATGCATGAAATAATGAAAATAACATCAAAAGGAAGGGCAAAAGAGTCTTACCGGCTTGAGGAAAGAGAGATTTTGCAAAAACAACGGAGGAAAACGACAAAAACCTGAACTGTGGAGCCTTGCCAACGCGGAGAGAGAGAAAAAGTTTGAAAAAGGTTTGAATAGAACCTTTGAAAAAGTCAGAACTGAACTTTTAAAAAGCTTTTCCACGATATTCGATCGATCGAAAATTACATTCGATCGATCGAAAAGCACAGTCATTTTAAGACAAATGAGAGCACTTTTTCGATTGATCGAAAAATAGGCTGGATCGATCGAAATGGGCAGAGGCTCACTAAATTTTGGAAAAATCACAGTTTTTGAAAGACACAAGCCTAATTTTGAAAATAACTCCTCAAAGCATTAAATTGAAGAAACAAAATGCATGAGTATGAGATGGAATGCTTTTTCAAAAACCCAAAATTTTGAACCCAATTTTCTTAAAACAAATTTCAATCAAACTCCCATTGAATTTTCTCAAGCAACAAATATGTTGTGCATAAATCTCAAGATATTTTCAAACTTGGTTGGTCAGACCAAAAACACACACTAGCATGTACAGTGTTTAACAAAGAGTAACTTGTGTCGTGTGTGATACTAGCAAAAACTTGAGATACATGTGAGGTGATATGTGAATAGCAATCAATCACAAAGTCTACACAATTCATCACATAGAATTTAAAAGAGACTATCACCTAAAGAGTTACATCCTATAACTCCCACATCTCCTAGAACAAAAGCTTGCAATCATGTAAGTTTCTTGCATTTTTGCCTCTTATTTGTATGAGATGGCATTCAGCCTAATAGTACACACCGGTTTGAATTAAGTGAATTGGCATCAAGCCTAATAGTACACACCAGTTTTAATTTAATTTGAGGCTACACCTTATGTTCTTTTTGTGCATGTGCTACACTTTCTCGAGCACAGAATCTTATGATATGCACTAAGGTGTTCATGATTGGCTAGTGAACAGTGGTGAGATGGTTATTTATGCCTTTCTCAAAAGGATCAAGTCCGACAGTCAAATAACATGTGACTTCAAGATTAAGACAAAGTGATAAACACCATAAACATCTTTCCCACACAACATGCACTACAAAACTTCAACTAGTAAAGTGCAATAAATAAGCTTATCAAAGCTAAACAAGGTACATAAACATGTTATGTAAAGATAATATGGCCAATCCTTGATTATAAATCCAAGATATATAATACAAAACACAAAAATCTTTTTGGTTTTAACAAACTTTATAACCAAAAACAAAAAAGCACATATTATGCTAAATGAACAATGCAAATGCAATGCATGACAGTGCAAAACTAAGCTATAAAGGGTACACAAACAAGAAATATCAATTTCTTAATTAACCCTTGAGTACATGTACAAACTAGTACATACTCATTCAAAATCAAAAATAGCTTAGCACAAACTATTCAAGTTTCTCCACAATGTCAGGCATGTTCTAAATCAAGAGAGATATAACAATTCATGTAATCCTCAAAAAGAAAAACTAGACACAAAATAAAATATTTTTGTCTTTTTGAAATTTTTCAATGTTTTTGGTTTTTTTTTTTATTAAAAAAAACAACCTAAAAAACAAAACAACCAAAAACAAAAAACAAAACATGTCCACAAATAATTGAAAGAATTAAATCAAGGACAAGTTAGCAACACTCACCTTGGAGAATCTTTTCTCACCCATTTAGCACGAGTATTCGGCTTTGTAGGTGAAAATCCATGAGAAGTAGAGTGCATTTGAGGAATTACACCAATCTTTTGAGAGAGACTGAAATCCTGCAAATTCCTTTCACAAACCAACAAGCTCAAATTTTTCAAAAGCATATGAAATAATTTATTTGAACCTATGGCAGGAGAAATATCATCACATATCCTAAATTGAAACATAGAATGCTTAAATTTTAATTTATGACAATTAGGACGAATGTGACCGGAGACACCACAAAAGTGACAAACAGGAACAAATTTAGGAACATCAGTATTCCTAATAGCAAATCTATTCTCAGATTTTGGTTTTTGCCTCAACAAAGAACAATTTGGTCTAATATGACCAACAACACCACAAAGGTGACAAGTAGGCACAAAAACAGATTTATTATGCTCTCTAACAGTAGGATTAGACTTAGGTTTAGAAACTTCAGCGTCTACATCAGAACTTTTACCTTTGTCTAACCTAGCAAAATAAGCCTTCTCTTTATTATTCCTCTTAAAAGGAGGGATATAAACTTTCTCAGTTTTAGGCTTAAGAGAAACAGAAACACTTCTGTTATCATCAACAAGTTTGGTATTAGACAAATTTTCCAATTTAGCTTCAGCCTCAGCTAACTTTTGTTCCAAACTTTTCATCTTCTCATCTTGAGAGGAAATTTGATTTCTCAAAAATTCATTCTTTTTATTAGACTCATCTAATCTCACAATCAAATCCTCTTTTTCAAGATTAGCCAATTTTAACTCTTCCTTGAATTTCTTAGAAATTTTCAAAGATTTAGATAATTCCTTACGAAGAGTTTCAAAAGCATCAAAAAAATCAACAGAAACAATAGTGTCCTTTTTATTCAAAACATCACAGGCATCAATAAAATCAGCAGAAGCATGAGCAGAAAGACACTTCAAATTATCCATGATAACAGGGGTCAAGGATCAACTCTTAGATCAAAAGATCTACAACAAGAAGAGCTACCTGCTCTGATACCAATTGTTGGAAATTTAGACCCCTTAAACACACAGATTGCGTAGCCTAGATTAATTAGCCAAGTTGTTACTTAGTCAAATTAAGCAATTCTAGGTTAAAACAATCCAAACAATCATATCAAGAATATAAAGCAGCGGAAAATAAATAACACAAGATATGATCACCCAGGAAACCACACGGTAAAAACCTGGGGAGGATTTGACCCACCGATCCTCAAGGCTAACCTGAATTCACTATGAAAGAATTGAAGTTCGTACAAAAGGACTACAAGCTCCCCGCTCGACTTCCTAATGCTACCCACCAGTAGAACTTCCTGACACGACCACGCGCAGGCTCCGAATCCACGGACTACTTCTTTCTTGAATTCCTCAATCAGCTACAAGCTCCCCGCTTGCTTTTCTTTTAAGTTCCAATGGTTGCAACAATAATGATCTTCAAGATGTTGAAATAATCTCCACCATGAAAACCCTAAGTTTTGTGTAAAGGAAAGCTCCTCAAAGATCTCACACGAGATTCACACAAAACAGCAATGTATGAGCAACAATACAATATGGACAACCTTCAAAAACGTGGCTAGGGTTTTATTTATATACCTAGGGTAAAAACATAAAACCCTAAACGTTTAATGAAGTAGGGCTGAGTTGGAAATTCTGCAGAAAATTCAACCTGTGCGATTTTCGATCGATCGAGTCTATTCTTCGATCGATCGAGACAGGCCGAGAGTCCCAAGTACTTCTGCAGCCACTCGATTCCAACTGTACAATATTAAACCAACTTTGAGCAAGTCTAAATAAGACTAAATACAATGTTTTGATCATGGTTTGCCAACATTACAAATTAGAGTTCTAAATACATAAAATCCTAAGACCTTAGAACCTAACACTTTGTACTTATGGCCTTGTGCATTTAACGAGCTTAGCTTGTCTCTTATGCATTTATATCATTTTAGAAGAAATTCTGAAATCTATGTAACTGTTGTAAATAGATCTTGAACCTTGTCATGAATAATTAGTGAATGGTTTTGTTGATATTGAGACATGCATAGACTCATGCCTATATATCTTCCCACTTTTTATTTTTATGCTTAAAAGAGCTCTCTAAATGTAAATCTCCAAATGAAAAGAGATGTAAAGCTGCAAAAGTCTGTTGCACATACTAGTATTTGACTAGGAAAAAGGGAAAGCGACCAAAATAAAATGTATGATGCCCAAAAAGCCAAAGGCTAACTCATCAATTGAAATATCAAAAATTTCAGCCATCTATCTCAAAATGAGATTTTCTTTGCTCAAAAAGTGTAACTGATATGTTTAATATGGAGCGAAATGAAAAGCTTCAAAGAATTGTTATTAAGTGCTCGTGAGAGGTCATATATGCATATTTCTATAATTGAGATAGGTCACATTATCTAGTGTTAGTTATGTATGCCTTGATTGAATTGATCATTGAAACTTCACATCAGACTAAGAACTATCTCATTTTTGATATCCACACAAAGCACACAAGTATATGTTCAATGAATGCCATATTCATTTGTGTGATTGTACTTGATTGAATGTGTTTTCACAAGCTCAGTCTTTGTTGACCAAACACAAAAGGATTTTTTAGTGTTCTAATTTGTTTTTGGAAAGTGTTTTGTTTTTACAAAATAGTCAAAATTTTCAAAAACAATGTTGCCCTATTTTAGCGACTAAGTCGCGGGTTGGTCCAGTCGCATGGTTCAGTCGCAAAGCTTTCTCTGAGATTTTCGAAGGTCACTGGCGAGTCTGCATCCCAGTTACAAAAAAGACTTAGAAAATTTTTCAAAATTTGTGTTTTTGCATATTTCGCAACTCTGTTTGGCGACTTGTTCGCAAGTGGAAGGTCCAATTGCAAGGGGTACACAAAGATTTTCGCTGCTCAACTCACGACTCCCTCGCGGGTAGACCTTCCGGTCGCGAAAAACACTTAGAAGATTTTTTAAAGAATCTTGTTTCACAGTGTTTCACGGCTTACCCTAGCAACTTATCTCAGTCACGAAAAACGCATGTTTTGCATTTCCAGGTCAGTTTTAAAATTTTTTTGGGTTTTTCCCTCGTACTTATTGTGACTGTTCATTGTCTTCCCCATCTCACTCTCATAAACACTCGGAGTATTTCTTTGAAAATCCTCTATTTCTGCATCGTTTCTTCTCAAATCTTCATCAAAAAGGTATGGGTTTTCTCTCTTTTCCTTCATACTTACTGCTTTGGGCATTTTTTCTGATTTGTGGAGATTTATTGTGGTTTGTATTTATCATGTTTGAACATGGGTTTCTGATCTTCTGGTTGTGTTGTATGTTTGTGATGGTCCATACACTGATCCTCTTTATCTTGTGTACCTATTATGGTTTTGGTTGTATACACACACTCATTGTCATGATTTGAACCTAAATCTCAAGTGTTTAGGGTTTTCTTCATTATCCATGGTGTGAAACTGATACATTGCTAATAATGTTTAGTGCCTTGTTTGGTGTCTCTTGTGTGTGTTAAATCATGTTGCAATGTCAAAATGTCTCCATTCAAGAGATTAGCTGTGAAAGGAGGTAGTAGCAAAGGGAAGGAACCTGTTATTGAAATTGATGATTTCTCTCCTAGACCAAAACGAGCTCGTTCATCTGATGTGTTCAATCCCAATAAGTTCCGATCGTATGCTGCATTTCAGACTCATGAAATTATTTCAAAAAGGCTACACCACTGATTGAAAGAGTCTTTGACCAACATTCTCTCTTTGACACCAACATCCTTCAATGGTTTGCCTGCAAGGATTGGAATTATCTTCTCTCAGACCTTGATGATGCATATGAAAATCTGGTAAAAGAATTTTATGCCAATGCTATTGTTGAAGGAGACGAACTTAAGTGCTGGGTTAGAAGAAAAAGTTTTTCGGTCTCTCCCACATACCTAGCAGAGATTCTGCACATCAACTAGCCAATACTTAGGGTCTCACCCATTTATGATGATCTACATCCAGATGAGGAATTACTTAGACCATCTCTTGGAGAAGATCTGGAATTTTCCTCAAATGGAAACTCAGTCAGTGTTTCATCTCTTCCTCCAAAATTAAGGGTGCTTATGATCGTCATGTGTCACAACCTGTATCCCCTATCCAGCACAGGGTATATGAACCTCGGGTGTGCGCTGTTTCTTCATGATCTCATTTCTGATGTAGAGATTGACATATGTGCTCATATCTTTCATATCCTTCACAAAACTGTTCTACGAACAGAATCAAGGATATACATTCCTTTTTGCTGTCTCATCTCACGGATTTTGAAGCTTAAAGGGCTCCATCCTTTTGAGAATAAATTTTCCTACACAAAACCATGTCCAATCAACATGTGCACATACATCGCTAGCATTGGTCATAGCAAGAAGGGAATCAAAACAGAAGCTTTTGTGTCCCACAGTGGTTTGCGCTCCAGTTCATTCCCCAATGACGAGAAGCTAGACTCTATTGTAGCATCTATTCATGAACTAAGTTCAAAGATGTCCGAACTTACGTCCATCTTGCACCATCTCAACATTCGTTGGGATACGAAGTTCACTTCTATTCAAGCTTAGTTGGATCAAATTCAAAGAAAGCTAGAAGATGATGAAGACTAGCTATTCCATGACAAAAAGGGGGAGATGGTGTTGGCAAGGGGAGCTCAACGAAAGGGGGAGATTTCAGCTAATAGGCTTTTGTTTATTGCTTTTGTCTATCTTTAGCTTTTATCATATTTCAGAAGTTTTTCAGCATATATAATATGATGTTATTCAGTTCGTTTTGTTTTGGTTTGTACCTAGTACCTTTGTATATTTTTAAGGTTTTTGTTTATGTTTGTACCCATGTTGCTTTTGTAAGCTTTAAGGGTTTTGGTTTTATGCACGCTTGTAGGCCTTTGTGGTTTGCACCATGCTTTATGCAGTCTTTGTGCTTTGTTAAATCAGTACTTCTAACCTAATGCTATGCATTCCTTTTTAAGTACTATCACTCTTATGCCGTGTAAGATTTTTCCTAGATACACATACTTCATGTACTGTGCATTGGTTGAGTGTTGGCCGTTCAAGTGATTTGCCTTGTGTTTGTCATCTTAAATGTTCGGATGTTTATTCCAAGTGTGAATGAACATTGTGATCACTTGTATGAAGTGATTACTATTTTTGGTCTTGCCATGGTTTATTACTTTACTCCATTATGCTTGATCGCATTGTGCTTGTTCCATTTGCTTTACAAGTTTTCTGCATACAATGAACTTATTGTATTGTTGTGTTTCAGGAGTTACTTGTTCTTATGGTTCTAAAGCTTCACAAATTCTAGAGATAGGTGTGAGTGAGTTTTCCAACTGTTCCCAACTCACGCGTTAAGTCTAGAGTTTGTTTTAGGGTTTTGTCACAGAATAGCCAAAGGGGGAGATTGTAAGGTTGAAATTTATCAACCAGCTTATTGGCTTTATTCTCTACCAATTTGCTTGTAATTTAAGCACTTAGTAACCCTGTATTTAGGTGGGATTCATGTAAGGGCAGTGTGTGAAGAGAGTGTGAAGAAAAACTCAAGTATGTGCAAGAAGTAGAGTTTCGCGGCTAGGACTCGCGGCTGACTCGCGACTGGCAAACCACCAAATGCAAGCACGTGAGAAGCACACAGGGAAGCTGAAAGGTCGCGCCAGCTATTGTACTACAGGAAAAAAGTCCCAGATTGGCCAGGCCGTTATGTTACGACTTGAACTCGTGACTTGGACAAGCTGCGAAGTCAAGTTGCCAATCAGTCCTGTTTAGCAAAAACTGACTCTTCGTATTCCAAACACATACCACTATATATAGACCCTTATACTCACTAAATTGTGAGAGCTTTCAAAAAGAATTTTGTGAGAGAAACCCTAGAGAAAAACAAGATTGCCTCATCTCCAATCTTTAGCTTAGAGTCTCTATAAATTCCTCTATTCTCTTCCTCTCCATTGTCATACCCTTGAGAGGTTATTAACCAAATCCTTTTCTCACCACGCCCACATCTGTGAGAAGGTTCATTTGGTGCTAAGGGAAGCAGTTTGGAAGGAACCAATATACATTGGTTGATGCTATGGTCTAGTAGCGGAATCCGGGAAGCTAAAGAAGAAATAGGTTCAGCGTAACCTTGTTGAAGTAAGAAGCTTGGAGGGCTTAGGTACCTAGGTAGATTAGGCTTGGAGGGCCTTCTGCTGTTCATGTATCCCAACTACATTCTTTAGTGGATTATTTACCGCTTAGAGGGCGGCAGAGAGGTTTTACGCTGAGGACTTCGATTTCCTCTTCGATAACACATCGTGTGTTGTCCATGTGTTTGCATCTTCCTTCTCTTTATCTTTGACTTATATTTACTGCTGTGGATGTGTTTATATTTGGCTTAAATTGTTTATCAATTCTGTTATAAGCTTGTTATCATATTCTGCACATTAACTGTTTGATATAAAGCTTGAATTGGTATTTTTATAATTTGGGGTCTAAACGTTCAAGGGTGTTTTATACACATATTGAACTTTCACTTGGGTTTTGCTGTGGGATGGATTTAGATGAAAACCTGACACCTTAAGAGAGATAGGAACATGTTTAGGATGAGTATTGGTTGAAATATGCTTGGAAATGTCGAAGAACGACCCACTGTCTCTATTCATGCATACATGGGTTTGAGCCTGCATATGCAACTGGTATTGGTGCGTGTGCAGCCAGATATTTGTTCTTGAGTTCATATGCATGTGGTTTCCAACCTACATATGCGTACTCAGTGCCTGCGTACATGGTCACTGACCAGTATTTGCATGTCGCCAGGCAGAAACCATAATTTCACTTCTGTTTCTCATCCAAATGCAAATGTAACACTTTCTTTTCATCCTTTTACGAATTTCACCCCCATTTTCATGAAGCAGCAGTACCAACAGTGTGGTGGCATGGTACAAGGTCCTTACCACAGAGACAAGGGCCTACATTCGTGCAGCAGATTTTAAGCCGATCATCCGATTACTAATGGAGAGATCTACCAGTGCCATTCTAGTGTAGACTTTGGCTAAGAGGTGGTGAGACACTACCAAGACCTTCAACATTGCTGACAGGGAAATGACTGTACTCCCCACGACCAACATGTTCTTCTCCTTTATGGATGGGGTCTCACGTTATAATTAGATCAAGATGGCGAAAGAGGATAAATCCAGCATTCATTACCCATTGGGGGACTCATGCCTATGATGTAATGCCATTCGATTTGAAAAACGTAGGTGAGACTTATCAAACAAGCCATGGTAACTTTGTTCCATGATATGATGCATAAGGAGATCGAAATCTAAGTAGATGACATGATCGCCAAGTTGCGTACTCCTAGATATCATTTGACAGATTTGAGAAAGTTATTCAAGTGCCTTGTCAAGAATAGGTTGAGGCTTAACCTTAAGAAGTGAGTCTTTAAAGCCAGTTCAAGAAAGTTGCTCTGGTTAATAGTTAGCCAAAGAGGGATTGAAGCGGACCCTATGAAAGTCCAGGCCATAAGGGATATGCTCGCGCCAAAAACCAAGAAACAAGTTTGAAGCTTCTTAGGAAGGATTAATTATATAGCCCGCTTTATAGCACAATTGATTGCCACGTGCGATCCCTTTTTCAAACTTTTGAAGAAAGATACAAAGATAGAATGAATGAATTAATGCTAGGTAGCTTTTGATAAGATCAAGCAGCATTTGTTGAACCCTCTTATTTTGGTTCCCCCTACACTGGGACATCTGTTGATTCTCTACCTAGTGGTGCAAGAGACATCCATGGGTTACATGTTAGGCTAGCTGAGTGAGCCTGATCAAATAGAGAAGGTGATTTACTACTTGAGTAAGAAGTTCACCAATTGTGAGATCAACTACATCACCATTGAAAGACATGCTGCGCTCTGGCATGAGCCTCTTGTAAACTTCGACAATACGTGCTCTATTTTACCACGCAGTTGATTTCCTACATGAACCCTATTAAGTACATCTTTGATAAGCTTGCTTTCACAGGAAAGATCTCCCGTTGGCAGATGCTGATGTTCGAGTTCAATATTTTGGTTGTATTGCAGAAGGCCATTAAAGGTCAGGCTATAATTGATTACCTGGCAGATCAGCCATTGAATGATCAAGATTTCTCAAAATCTCTCTACCCAGATGAAGATGTTTTGGCAATAGAGCCAGAACCAAGCTGTGTGGAACCATGGCATTGGAAGCTGTATTCAATAGAGCCATCAATACCACTAGAAATGGAGTAGGAGAAGTTTTGGTATCTCCAAAGGGCTAGCAAATCCCTGTTTTAGTTAAGTTGAATTTCGACTGCACGAACAATGTCACAGAATATGAAGCGTTCATAGTAGGCTTGGAAGTTGCCTTGGAGTTCAACACATATGATTTAAGTGTCTTTGGAGATTCGTTGTCAATCATCTCACTAATAGAGGGAAAGTGGCAAGCCTGAGACACCAAGTTAATTCCATATCAGAGATATGTTAGTCATTTGATCCCGAAGTTTTAGAATATTACATTTGCTTATTTTCCTCGAGCACACAATTAGTTCGCTAATGCATTAGCAACACTAGCTAGCATGGTTAAGTTGGTGAAGGGAGATGAAATGTGACAATTATGTATAGAAGTCCATGGTTTGCCGGCCTATTGCATGAATATCGACGAATGCGTGAAGGTTGAAGTCGAGATCGAAGGAAAAACATGGTACCACGATATCAAGGCTTATATTAAGGATGGTGAATACCTAAGTGAGTCTACAAACAATAAGAAGAAGTTCATCAGTTGCATGGCGTGCCAGTTTTTCTTGAGTAAGGAAGTCTTGTATAAGAGGAACCATGATACAACCTTGCTTCAATGCATAGATGCTACCAAGGCTAAGCATTTGATGGAGGAGATGCATAAGGGCTTGCCCGGAGCCCATGCTAGTGGACCCTTGTTGGTCCAGAAGATTATGAGAGCTGGTTACTATTGGCTCACCAAGGAGAATGATTGCATTAAACATGTAAGGATGTTCCATCATTGCCAAGTCTATCATAATAGGGAGAATGTTCCTCCCCAACCTTTGTATTCTCTAACGGCACTGTTGCCTTTTTCAGCCTAGGGTATGGATGTCATCGGACCTATGATTTTGAAAGCCTCAATTGGGCATGAGTATACTTTAGTAGCCATCGACAATTTTACCAAGTGGGTAGAAGCTGCTTCCTATAAGAGTGTTACCCAGGCAATAGTAGCCCTATTTTCGAAACAAAATATTATTTATCGCTACGGTGTACCTAAAGAGCTCATTACAGATAATGGAAAGAATCTGAATAGAAAAATGATTGAATAGCTTTGCCATCAATTTAAGATTAAGCATCGGAATTTAGTTCCTTACTATCCTCAGATGAGTGGCACAATAGAAGCAACCAATAGGAGTATAAAGAAGATCTTAGTGAAGAAGATGACAGATACCTATAAGGACTGGCATGAGTATTTGCCATTTGCCTTGTGTGCTCACTTTTGTTCATACTTCCACAGGTGCAACCCCATATTCTTTGGTTTATGGCATGGAAATCGTCCTCCCAGTAGTGGTAGAGATCCCTTCTATCAGGATTTTGTCATAAACAGAGCTATCAGAAGCTAAATGGGCTCATTCTTAATATGAACAATTGAACATGATAGATAAAAAGTGCATGACTGCAATGTGCCATGGACAGTTGTACCAATACTAGAGCGAGCATTTAACAAGAGTTAGACCTAGAGTCTTTGAAGAAAGCGAATTAGTCTTTGAAGAAAGTGACTTAATCTTAAAGAAGCGCAACCAGGCTATGCTTGATCATAGAGGAAAGTTTTCTCCAACTTACGAAGGCCCATATGTGGTCAAGAAGGCATTCTCTAGAGAAGCCTTGATTTTAGCCAACATGGATGGACATGATTTCAATATGCTTACCAATTCTGATGTTGTTATATAGTATTTTACATGATGGAGTTCCTAAGCGCAACCCCTTTTATTTTTTTGAGCATCCAAAAAAAAAAAAGAAAAAAAATTCAAAAATATATGATGAGGTTGATTTAAAACCTGAAAGTGCAATTTACGCAAAAGGAGAGCAAAAAATAGAGTGTGAGAGAGCTTGCCAGATTGAAAACCTGAAAGGGTGGTCTAGGCAAAAATTAAGGCAATCAAAACATTTGTAGTGTTTGCTTGAACTACATTATGACCCGATCCTTCCTAGTGGAGGTACGTAGGCAACTGATTCCAGCCCTGTCACATTTTAAAAGAAAAATCACTCAATTCTTTGAATCTACTTTGGATTGAGATCAAGATTAGAAGGAAAGATGAACCTTTTTCAAGATGAAGATATAAGGATACCTTAGGATTTATAGAGGATTGCTTTATGATTGAAATATATATGGCCCTTTATGCTTTGTTTAAGGATTTTATGGCATACATTAGTGGAAGGTGTACCCCAATATGAATGGAAAAGCTCTATCTAGAATAGGATGTATCATTTGGAACCTGAGATATTGATGTGCATAGACTTACATTTACCACTATATTTGTATGTTTTTTCATTTTCAAGTATTTGCACACATATTCATTAAACATGCCTATCTTGTGCCTTATTCTATCTTTTTAATGCATCTATCATTCATTTTCCAAACACAAATATCATAAATGTAAACATCACCTGATGATCAATATATACATAAAAATTTCTATTTCCACATTTATTCCATTTTTAAGCATGCCTTACAAACTAGAATATGCTTTAAAAACCCAAAAGTGGAATGCCTCACGTAACTGCCTAGCAATTTATGAAGGACCTTTCCATCCATGGTGGAATATTAACTATATAACTCATGTACAGAAATGAAAAGAAATAGAAGAGACTCAAGTGAGTCAAACATAGCCCAAACGATCTAACACCACTTGGCATAGTCTCCTAAAGCCAATAAAGAGAATCAAACCATCTGAGGAATGGGTACGAAGCAGCCCTATAGCATCAAAATTAAGATCTCTGGCAATCTCATTAAGTGTGGTATATGCATGGCAAAGTTGGACCAACTCTCTCTCTATTTGGGACCCGAGGTGCAACTCTACCTCTCTATATCAAGCAAGACCTGTAGTGTGCCAAGCTTAGCAGTGGCAACCCTCAACGCCTCCTTCTTCTTGGCTACCTCAACCTGGAGATGACGAAATGTCAACTGTGGCTTACTAGGCTCATCAGTCGACCTATACTCAAGGCTTAAAGCAAAGTGAATGTAGTAGCCTGCGCTACCCTCACTGCAAAATCATCAGCCCTGCTACTCGCCTTAACATGGCTAGCCTCTACTGCGGATCTCTCCTCATCTCTAGTTTGGCTCAAGATAGTGAATCTTTGAGTAAAATCTATAAGATTACTCTCTAGACTCGTAACCTAAGATCTCAGCTAAGTTCACACAGTATCTGTGGCTGAAGGGATCTAATCCTTCAATGAGAGCTCTACTCAAAGTGCGACTAACTCCGTCTCATATGTTGCCCCCATCTCATCAAAGTCTTCTATAACAACATTAAAGGCCTCCTTGCAGTAGTCTCTATCTCTAATAGCCGCTACCAGGCACTCTTTTAGGCTCCTAAGAGTACTCTCAACTCTGACCTCAAACTCTAGGGTATAATTCCTTAGTATATCAGCTGGAAGTCTAGGATTAAGTGGATTAGGTAATGACAAGTCAATGATGAAGCATGGATCCCTAGTGGCTCTCCATTCTTTAAACTTAGCAGTAGACCACTCAAGTCATCTCCAGGACAAGTGGGATAATCAATCAATGACTTGCACTTCTTCTAGAAACTAGAAGTGCACTTTATCATAGTTGTATCTATATCTTTGTCTCCATACTCACAAGTGACGTTAGAAACGTCACTAAGTAGAGGGCCATGTAGAGTGCCCTTGAACTACCTCATAGCCATGTCTAGATAATATCTTGTGCAATCCTAGATGCCCATCAGCATGATGCAAAAAAAACCAATGGAAAGAGCCAAGCCTGCCACCTAGTAACTCCCCACTTGACTTTCCATACCCAATCAATGGGACCTAAGCCAAACAAATACCCCAACCAAGTAGTGGTATCACGCATAAGAGGAAGGTCAAGGGCTACAGTAATCTTGACCCTATTCTTCCTCAAAAACCCTACGGGTTCTACCCTAGAGAACAAACTCATATGGCTGCAAAACCACAACTACAACATGTGCACAAAGTAGAGAAGCCTACCACTACTCGCCTCCTGACATAAAGAAAGGGACCAAATAGTCTCAGAGAGAAGAAAGGGAATAAATGAAGTACTATGAGGAAGAGTACTCACCAGGGGTAAGACTGTGAAGATAATAGAACCCGACTGAGAAAGAAACAGCATCAAGCTAAACAAAGCAATCACAAAAGCTTGGCGCCTATAGTAAGTTCAGTACTCTCTCAGTTCCACAAAATCCCCTTTGTAGGCAATGGGGTAGTCAGCTAGGTTGAACCGGCAAATCAGAATATCCAGGGGTAGTGTAACATCCCGGCAGTTTAAAAAAAAAATGTAAAGTCAACATTTTTTTTGTGGACCACGTGTGCCCCCACCTAACCCCACTATTCACCACTCATTTTCACCCACCTCTCTTCTCTCATTTGGCCAGCTCCCTCTTTTCATTCTTTCATTTTCTTTCTTTTCTCTTTTCTAAAACACACACACACTCACTCCCACACTCACCTGCCGGCCTCCACTCCAAACCACACCATCTCACCATCATTTTTCCAGCAAGATCACCGGAAAAATACTTAGGAACCGCAAAGTATCTTCATCATTTTATTTGAGGTAAAAATTTCTCATCTTTTTGGTGGGTTTTACACTTTTGCTTGAGGTTATTTTTATCTAAGCTTTAATAATGATACTCACGTGATTTATGAGCATTGGAAGTGATGTTTTTGTGTTTTTATGTATGAGTTTTGTATTGGTGGAATTATTTGATGAGTGGGTATCTACTTTGTGCTATTGATGACTACTTAAGGCTTATGTATCGTGGAAAATTTAGTGGTTTTAAGTTATAACATGTGATGATTGGTAAATTTAATTTTTCCATTGCCATTGGGTTTATTTGGAGTTAGTTGAAGTTTTAAATTTCTTATCTTGGAGGATGTATTGATTTTGCTTTCATGGGTCTCTTAATGATGTAGTGTAAATTTTATGGAAGCTAGTCATAATGTTGAAGATGATATTAAATGGGTTAACTTTGTAAATTGGAGTTTATGCCTTGTGAATCAATTTGTTGAGAAACTTTGGAAGTGAGATATATTATTGATGAGGTTAAATACTAGGCTTGCCTAAGTAAGTGATTATTTTGGCAATTCCTAAATTGTGGTTAGATGCAATTTCAAGCTCTATACTTATTGTGATAAGTTTACTTGATATTGTTTAGTTTCTAGCTAATCTCCTTGGAGCTTGGAGAGTTAGGATTTTGCGGTTGCAAGGTAAGTAGCTTTTTAATGGGATTTTGAAAAATAACATAAATGTTGTTTTTGGGTTAGACACGTTTTTGAAAATTACCTATGAAAACTATATTTTCCTAAAAACTATTGTGTCGTAACCTTAATATATATATATATATATATATATGATTATATATGAAAATGCATCATATTTGGTATTGCATTTGGGGAAATGTATGAATTATTGATATGGAAGAATAAGTATCTTTTATTTAATCTTTGATAAGAAAATCATTGATTTTATGGTATATTGAAAAATTTAGAGATGCTTATTTTGACTTGTATTATTTGGAAAATTGATAGAAAATCTCTTGACAAGAATGAAGTGAAAAACCTTACAAACTTTGTAAAAGTTAGATTATTTAAGGTTTTTTGAAACTACCTGGATATGAACTATGTGTTTCAAAGTAGTGTAACCTGTGAGTTTATGTTGTTGTAACATCATGCCATGTGTGATTTCTCGGTGATCACCCGATTTGGTTTTCGTGGTCTTTGTAACAACGGAATCAAGTCTAGGTTAGTGCCCTTTCACTTTGGATGACACGTTCTTCCCTGCTGTCCATGGGGGGAAGAGGATTCCTTGATTGTGTGTGGGTGAGGCTACTACCCATAGGGCCAAGAGACCACATGCAAGAGAGGTCTTGTTTAACGCGCTCTCTCTGCTGCCTATGGGGGGAGAGAAAAACCTTGAGGGTATGGGTGAGGCTGCTGTCCATGGGGCCAAGAGTCTGCTGTCCATGGGAGGACAATATCATGCCAGTTATGAATGGATCCCTTGACCAGTTTATGTGGTAGTGTAGTATATTTGAGATAAACTACCATATGTTAGATTTTATGGCTTTGGAATTATATTATTATTGCTTACTAATTATAGCATATGGTTTCAAGATATTTACTTTGTGGAACTTGTATTTCATTATTAGACCATTCTTGTCATATTATTATTATCATAGTAGATGAAACTTGCATTTCCCCCACCCCCATTAAATATGCTACTTACTGGGCTCTGTCTCATCCCATTATTTTATAACTTTTTCAGAGTAGACAACAATCTTTTGAGACAGCTTTTTGGTGGCTAATAGTAGTTAGACTAACTACTGATGGAAGCTGAACTTTTGTATTGGGTATATTAGATGATGTACATCTTAGAATATGCTTGACTCATTTCTTTTGTATATTATAGTGGTTGTGACGTTGCTCGCACTGGTGGGACAAGCTGATGATATGTAATTATTTATTCAGACCTCTATTCTTTTGTGACCAATGGTCCTTGTAATTATTACTTAGGGCTCTGACTTATTTTGAGAGTATATTCAATGGAATTATTATGATAATTCTTGATTTTGGTACTTGATATGATTTTATGGATTGGTTTGTTGAAAAGGAGAAATCTACAGGTACTTTGAGACGACTTACTCATGCTTTGAACCCTTTTGGGTTTTAGGTGTGACAGGTAGGTTGCGCCATAACCCACTCCCGTATTGAGTCAGAATATCTACCACAACCGTCTTCGAGCCTAGTAGCTCTGCCAACCACTAGCGATAGCGAGGCCGAACAAGTGGTAGATAAACGTAATCCATAGTGCTAGACAGAAAAAGGATACGATCATACTCCTCCAAAATAGGGACCAAATCCATGTCCTCAGTGGTGACACACCTTAAAGCAAGATCCCAACAGGTGACTATAGCCTCCAGTAGGCTCCAATCTAGAGTGTTAGGGACATATTTATGTAATTGGCTAATCTTTTGACAAAATGCAATTTACTTGTAATTGGGTAGATCTAGGATGGGTTTAGTACTTCAAGAAACATGTTGTTCAAGCCAAGTATTGAAGCCATGAAGATTGGACCAAGAAACAAGTGAAGAAAAGCTGTTCATTAAAGCACGACAGAAGCAATATCGATCGAGACTTAATGAAGAAAGCTAAACAGAAGCTTGACAGAAGCTGAATCTGTAAAGATCTACGAAATCAAAATTTTCAGATCTAATTTTTGGCTCATGCTGACATGTATGTGTAGGGTTTCTTTTCTCACAACCCTATAAATATATAAGGCTTATTTTAAAGGCCATCATACAGAAAGAACACATGCAAAAAGTGGCCTAGTGCCTTATTCTCTTTGAATGAATCTACTACGTCTTTGCACCTAAGGGTTTTGTAACTAAGTGCTTCTTGATCTTCATTGTTGATGAAGTGAAGAACTTTGTAGCCAACAACATCTTCAAGTTGCTGTAGTTAGTCACGTACTGGGATCCGTGCAAAAGGGTGGCATTCATATATTAAAGAGTTTAGAGGTTCTGAAGCAGTAGAAGGTTTCTACTATAAGTTTATCTACAGGGATTGTAGAGTATTGAGACAAAGGTTTTATACTAGATCTGAAACTCCTCTTTATTATAGTGGATTATTTTTCGGAAAGGTTTCCCCCTATGATTTTTTTACTGTGAAACTAGTTTATTTCATTGGTTTTCTTGGATCATCATATCTTGTCTTATTTACTATTCTGCTATGCATGATATTGACACGATATTGATGTTTGTTTGTTTTAACAAGGTTTATTCACAGTAAATCTAATTAACAACTTAAGTCTAAAACTTGTTAATTCTACCAACCGGAGTCTAAATTTTCCAACAAGTGATATTAGAGTGGGTAAACTCTAATTGGATTAATTTCTTGAGTGTGATCCTTGACCCCCGTAGTCATAGATCATGGACAATCTCTTTTGATTCCTCCTTTATTTGATGGTACTAACTATGCATACCTGAAAGTTTCTATGAAAGTTTTTTTGCAGGCTCTAAGTGAAAAAGTATGGCAAGCTGTTAAAATTGGCTGGATTAAGCCTAAGGAAGCAGTGGTGGATTGGGATGAAGCAACAATCAAAGTGGTAAATTTCAACAATAGGGCCTTGAATTCTTTGTTTAGTGAGGTGACCAATGAGGAATTCAAGAAAATATCATCCACGGAAGTTGCCAAGGAAGCATCGACCATTCTTGAGACCACCTTTGAAGGTACCAAGGTAGTAAAGACTATGAAACTTCAAAGACTCTAAAAGCTCGAAAATGTGTTGAAAACACAAGAGCTATTTAGACCCTCAAATTAAAGTTACGGCTCGATTGATTTTACACTAACTTAATACTAAGTGCGGAATAGTGTAAAGCGAGCGAATAAACAAACAAGCTACTCTAATCTACAATTAAAGCAACACAGCAGTAACAAGGAAAGTAAAAGAATAGGGAAAAAAGATGCAAACACAAGATAACACGCCGATATGTTATCGAAAAGGAAACCAAGGAACTCGGCGAAAAACCTCCGTTATCCTCCAAGCGGAAATCGATCTACTAGACAATCAGTTGGGATACATGGGTTAGTAAGAGACCCTCCAAGCCTAATCTACCCGATGTACCTAAACCCTCCAAACTCTTACTCTAACAAGGCTTCTCGGAACCATGTCTTGTCTAGCTCTCCAGATCCCGCAACAAGCTCTATGTTGCATCTGCCATCCTTGGCTTTTTCAATACTTTCCAGTAGTACCAAGACTTCACTTGACACTCTGAAAGGGTGTGGAAAGTGTTTGGGCTATCAACATCTCAATGGTATGGAAATTGAGAGGTAGGAGTTGAGGAAATTACACAAGTAAATGTGTAGATGATTATGGGTATAACAATCTCTATCTCTCAAGGTGTTTGGCTTGAGTTTTCTCTCAGAAGCACTCCTCAATATTTGTGGGTAATGTGGGTGTAAATAGTGTAGGCACAAAAAATGTTTATCAGACTAAATAGGCTTGCAGAACAGAATGTCTCGTGGGAAGGCTTTACCCACAAAATACTCGCGAGACACAGTTATCTCCATCTGGCCTGACTCTTCGCATTCCAGCATGTGCAAGGCACATGAGTTACTTCGCGGGATGCTAAGTCGCAAGCTACTCGCGAAAACTTTTCAATCTTCAATTGCTTGAGTCTTCACACACTCACTTTCTAACACACAACACTTACAATGAAATCCCACAATAAATACAAGGTACAAAAGATTGAATAAAATTACAATCAAATTTGTCACTGAATATAAGCCAACAAAAACACATAGTTGTAAATAACAACTTTACAATCTCCCCCTTTGGCTATTTCGCGACAAAACCCCTAAAAAAGACTCTAGACTTAAACATGAATTTGGGAAAAGTAGCAAAACTCACTCACACCTAATCTAGAAACTGTTTGCACACAAATGAAACTTTCATTAAGCTTATGACAAGTTGAACACAAGGTACGTACATGAGCAAGTAAAGTGCAATCAAGTTTGTAAACATTATAAAACATGTAAGCATATCTTGATCAAACAAAAACAGTTATTAAAGAATAACTACAATGAATCATTTAGCAAGTAAATGTTCATCCAGACACGCAATGCAATTAAGAACAATCCAAAGGATCAATTGCATGTCCAACACTCAACCAATGCAAAATACAAAAAGTATTTGCATCTAGGATACAAGATCTTACTAGGGTACAAGAGTGAAGTACTTAAGACATATTAGCAATATCTTAAAAGTACAAAAAAATGCTACATAGCATAAAGAAAATCACAAATACTGAAGAATAAACTGAAATTAAAAACAGAGTATTTAAAGCTTTAAACAGAGCAGTAACAGTAAAAACTGTAAACAGAAACAATAGCTCTAGCTTCTCCTCCCGCTGTCACTACACTCCCCCTATCAATGGCACCATTTTCTCCTCCTTTATATCATGGACACCATCTCCCCCGTTTTGTCATGGAATAGCTAGTCTCTATTTTCCTCTAGCTTCCTTCGAATTTCGTCCATCTGAGTTTACAGAGATGTGAACTTTCGATCAAAGCAAATGTGCTGGG
Organism: Quercus suber; assembly: GCF_002906115.3. Classification (NCBI taxonomy): domain Eukaryota; kingdom Viridiplantae; phylum Streptophyta; class Magnoliopsida; order Fagales; family Fagaceae; genus Quercus; species Quercus suber. Next base: position 655,640 of record NW_027069492.1, on the reverse strand, counting down.
AATACATGATATTAGATAGTCCGAAAATCTTGGTATTAATCTCTTAAAGTGCAACCATGATGTTTCCTAATTGTTCATCAAAGGCATAGGGGGTAGAACTTGAGCTTCCCAGAGTTGCATGACTTTCTTGCTTTGTATTCTTTTTGGTGTGACTCATACTTGCATGGAGAGTACGAATGTTAATTGGACTTAGCCTTGGGTATGAGCGCTCATCTTCCGAGGGATGGACACCATTGAGCTTCAAATTCCTTAAGATAAGGCAACAGAAAGGAATACAATTCCTTGAAGCAGTATGGTCAACTATTTTGGCCAAGATGTGGAAAATATGAGAGCACACATCAATCCCTTCATCAGTGATCAAATCATGCAAGAATAATGCTCAAACGAGATTCATATATCCGGTGCTTGACAGAGGATAGAGGTTGCTACACATGATCATTGTGAGCAGTCTCAATTTTGGAGAAAGGGATGCCACACTAATTGATTTCCTATTGGAGGAGAATTCCAAATTTGCTCCTAAAGCCTCTTTAAGAACCTCTTCATTTGGATTCAACTCATCATATACCGGTGGTATGGGGAGTATTAGCCGGTTAATGTGTAAGATTTTCGCCAAATACACTGGTGTCACTGAAAAAAATTTTCCTCTAACCCAACATTTTAATTCTTCTCCTTCAACAAAGGCATTGGCATAGAATTCTTTTACCATGTTCTCGTATGCATCCTCAAGAGTTGAGAGCAAAAAGTTCAAATCCTTAGTGGCAAACCATATTGGAATATTAGTTTCATGGAGAGATGGTTGGTCAACAGGCCTTTCAACTAGCAATGGAGCATCTCGAAAATAGGCTGAATATGTTTGAAATGCAGCATAAGATCTGAACAGGTCAGGATTATACACTTCTGTTGAAAAAACGAGTCCTTTTTTACCTTGGTGATAGGTCATCAACATCAATTACCGGCTCTTTCCCTTTGCTGCTACCTCCTTTCACAGTTGAATGCTTAAATGGAGACATCTGCACAAATGAGCACACACCAAGGAAACAAATGCAAAAACACACACTAAAACACAATACTTGATTAGATTCAAGTTAGTTCAAAGAAAAGATAAAGTAACCTAAAACAGAGAATAAATAACTCAAAACAACATGCTAAAACAATTAAACCAAGTAAATAAAGACACAATGCATGAAAATAAGTAGTTGTGCATGTGTGTGCATATGTGTGCATGTGCTGATGCATGAGAGTGCAGCATGAGATGCATGAGGCGTGCCTAGAGGTGTGCATGGCATGGCATTGAGGCACAGAATGGAAAAAGTGTATAAAAACACATAACCATTTACCAAAACAAAGTAAACATGATAATTCAAGATCAAAATTAAACATTGGAACTCAGTAGAGTCCAATTCAACACAAAAATGTCATTCGAACATTCTGTCAAACACCTAACATGCAACAATGCACAAAAGTAATGGATAATGCATGAACATGGTGAAAACTTGCCTCATTACATGCTAAAATGCCTCATGGGGCCAACACAGATGCACAAACAGCAAATGGGACACAACCCAATCAAAGATTTTTAAAAAATTTTGCAAAATGAAGAACCCCCAACCCAATTTTGAAAAATTCCCAATTTTTGAAACCCTGACTCAAATAACTGCATAATCTTATAGAAAACATGAAGAAAATGTTTTAGAAAACATACCTTGAAGTTGAAAATGTAGAAATTAGGCTTAAGAATGATGGGGTTTTAAAGAAAAAAAGAATTTTGGTTGAAAGTGGTTCGAGAGAGGTTAAGCGAGGGAAGTTAAGAGTTTTTGAAAAACTGTCACATTTGCTACATAAAAACTGAAAACAAGCGTTTTTCGTGGGTTAGGCAGTAGCGATAAAGTCGCGAGATAGTCCCGAGAGAGACCTTTGAAGCTTAAAATCTTTCGCGAGAAGCTTTAAGTCATGAGACAATAGAAAGACAATTGCAATATCTTCTGTCTAATTTTGGAAAAATCCAGTTTTAGCCAAACAGCATTTCGCGAGAAGTTATTGGTCATGAAATAGTCGTAATACAGTCATGAGAGTCTCTGTATAACATGATGAAAAACAATATTTTCCTTAAGCTTTTCGTAGGAAGCTCTAAGTGGCGAGCTTCTCACGAAACACCCTCTGAACCAGTTTTTGAAGAAAAACACAAAAATGCATTTTGAACAAAAACTAAAAACACAAAAGTATAAAATCACTTTCAAAAACATATAAAACACTCAAAAATCTTTTTGGGATTGATCACAAATACTTGAGCATACACATCACATTTGAACATGTACAATCACACAAATGAGATAAGCATTCATTGAAACAAAGTCTTGTGTGTTGTGAGTGAGTATCAAGTGTGAAATAGTCCTTAGATCAGAGTGAAACTTCAATGATAAATTAAATCAAGTCATACACAACTGGTACTAAATCAAGTGGTCTATCTCAATTATAGAAATGAACATATATGACCTCCCACACATTGATTACAAAACTTAGAAGCTTTTCATTTGACTTCTGAATAAATCATAACATTTGATCCATTTAGGATAATACATCTCTTTTTGAGATCGGTGCTTGATATTTTTGATATATCATTGAAAGTTCAATATGTGTCTAAAACACCCTTGAACGTTTAGACTCCAAATTACAAAAATATCAATTCAAGTTTTATATCAAACAATTAATGTGCGGAACATGATAATAAGCTTATAACAAAATTAATAGACAATCTAAGCCAAATATAAACACATCTACAACAGTAAATATAAGGCAAAGACAAAGGGAGGAAAGATGCAAACACACGGACAACACACGATGTGTTATCGAAAAGGAAACCAAAATCCTCGGCATAAAACCTCTCCGCTGCCCTCCAAGCGGTGATAAAATCTACTAAAGAATATAGTTGGGATACATGAATAGTAGAAGACCCTCTAAGCCTAATCTACCCAAGTACCTAAGCCCTCCAAGCTTCTTGCTCCAACGAGGTTACGCCGAACCTATTTCTTCTTTAACTTCCCAAATTTCGCTACTTGACCATAGCATCAACCAATGTATATTGGTTCCTTCCAAACTGCTTCCCTCAGCACCAAATAAACCTTCTCACAGACGTGGGTGTGGTGAGATAAGGATTTGGTAAAAGACCTCTCAAGGGTATGACAATGGAGAGGAAGAGAGTAGATGAATTTGTAGAGTTTCTTAGATGAAGATTGGGGATGAGGTAATCTTGTTTTTCTCTAGGGTTTTCTCTCACAAAATTCTCTCTGGAAGCTCTCTACATTTAGTGGGTATAAGAGTCTATATATAGTGAGGTGAGATGAGAATACGAAGAGAAAGATTTTTGCCAAACAGGGTAAATTGGCGGCTTGGTCTCGCGGCTTGTCCAAGTCGCGAAATCAAGTTGCGACGTAACGGCCTGGCCAGCTTGGAACTTTTGTCCTATAGTGCGACAGCTGGCGCGACCCTTCAGCTTCCCTGCGTGCATCTCTCGTGCCTGAAGTTGGCGACTTGCAGCCACGAGCCACCCACGAGTCCTAGCCGCGAAGCTCTGCTTCTTTGCACATACTTGAGTTTTTCTTCACAACTTCTCACACACTACCCTTACAATAATCCCACTTAAATACAGGGTTACTAAGTGCTTAAATTACAAGCAAATTGGCACGGAATAAAGCCAACAAGATGGTTGATAAATTTCAACCTTACAATCTCCCCCTTTGGCTATTCCGTGACAAAACCCTAAAACAAACTCTAGACTTAACGCATGAGTTAGGAACAGTTGGAAAACTCACTCACACCTAACTCTAGAATCTGCAAAACTTTAGAACCATAAGAACAAGTAACTCCTGAAACACAACAACACAATAAGTTCATTGTATATAGAAACTTGTAATGCATATGGAGCAAGCACAATGCAATCATGCACAATGGAATAAAGCAATAAACCATGGCAAGACCAAAACAGGTAATCACTATAGCCAAGTGATCACAATGCTCATTCACACTTGGAATGAACATCCGGACATTCAAGATAATAAACACAAGGTAAATCGCTTGAATGACCAACACTCAACCAATGCACAGTACATGAAGTATGTGCATCTAGAAAAAATCCTACAAGGCCACAAGAGTGACAGTACTTAGAGGAAAATGCAAGACATTTAGTTGGACATACTGATTTAACAAAGCACAAAGGCTGCATAAAGCATGGCACAAACCACAAAGGCCTACAAACTGTGCATAAGAACAAACCCTTAAAGCTTACAGAAGCAATATAGGTACAAACCATAAACATTAAAACCTACAAAGGTAGCAAGTACAAACAATAAAGTATTTCCCTTATCATATTACTCCCCCTATCATGAATCATAGGAGCTGTGATAAACTTGGAACATATATACTTGTAACCTGAAACACTTGCATAAAACACATTAGACCCTTAAGGTAAATCAAGTAATAACCGGACAAGTATAATGTAACAAGTAAATTGCGATCAAGTAAACATGATCTGAAACATGTGAGAAACTTGACCAAACAATGTCTTCTCCCCCTTGGTATATGCATCTCCCCTATTAAGTATCTCTCCCCCTATGAATGTGCACGAGACATGGAATTTCTCCCCCTAAGAATGTGCACAAGAGTCATATAGAAATGACAAAACTCTCCGGTGTACTCCCTAGAGTATACTCTCCCCCTTTTTGTTAGGAATAGACAAAGGGTCAAGGAGAAACGAGGGCAAGAGATGAAGGTATAAACAATGACAATGATGCATGAGGGGTGCAATGATGCATGAGAAAATAAAGCTCAAACCTAAGATGAAACGAGATGCAACAAAGCATAAGGTAAACATGACATGCTAGGATGAAGAAACAAGGTATAGACCAATGCATGACAAGGGTAGCAAAGGTGTGTGCAAAAGGTGGCAAGTGCAATGCATGACCAATGCATGGAAAATGCACATGTGGGGCAAGGTGTGTTAAATACACAACTAATGAACCAAACATGTTCCTAATGAGAAAACATGAGAAATCAAAAAGTTTGGTACTCATCAGAGTCCAAACAAGTGAGAAAATGCCTAAGAGGCATTCTATCAAACACCTAGTATGCACACTATGAAGAACAATGTGAAACAATGCATAAACATCATGAAATCCACCCTAAATACATGCTTTTTTTTGCCACAAAAGGCCAACATCCAAAGCAAATCAACAAAAGAAATCAATCCCATGCAAAAAATTTGACAAAAATTAAGTTTTCCCAATCCCTATGATGAAAATCCCAACCAAGAGCACAAAACTCACTAAAACATAATCCAAGGATCCAAACCAATGAAAAGAGTTTAAAATTACCTTAGAGATGTTAAAGGAATGAAAAATCATTCAAATTGGTTGGGTTTTGACATAAAAATATTGAAAGAGGGGTTTAAAAGAGGATAGGAGAAGCTAAAAACAAGTTTCAAACGAAAAGCCCTTTAAAAAACTGTTTCTGGGCATTTCGCGACTGGGCGAGTCGCGAAGCGAGTCGCGAGTGAGTCGCCAAAGCTTCTGGATGAACTCGCGACTGGGCAAGTCACCAAAATGAGTCGCCAAAACTCGCGACTGTAACTCGCGACTGGTTAAGTCGCCAAAACTCGCGACTATAACTCGTGACTAGTCAAGTTGCCAAAACGAGTCGCCAAAAATTCTGACACTTGTTTTTCAACACAAAACATATTTAAACACTATAAAACAATGTAAGCACTAAACAAGGACACAAATAGTGATAAAAATCACTTCCAAAAACATATAAAAAGATAAAAATCTTTTTGGATTGATCCATATAAAGTTGAGCTCACACACATCACATTTAAACAAGTACAATCGAACAAATGAATAAGACATTCATTGAACATTAGGCATGTGTGTTGTGTGTGTGTATCAAGTGTGGAATAGTCCTTAGTCTAGAATGAAGATTCAATGATCAATTCAATCAAGTCATATACAACTAATGCTAAGTCAAGTGGTCTATCTCAATTATAGAAATGAACATATATGACTTCCCACAAGAAAATAATTACATATCTTTGAAGCTTTTCATTTGGCTTCTTTACAAATCATAACATTTGATCATTTTGAATCAATACATCTCATTTTGAGATCGATGTCTAAAATTTTTGATATTTCAATTTGATGAGTTAGCCTTTGGCTTTTTGGGCATCATACATTTTATTTTGGTCACTTTCCCTTTTTCCTAGTCAAATACTAGTATGTGCGATAGGCTTTTGCAGCTCAATATCTCTTTTCATTTGGAGATTTACATTTGGTGAGCTCTTTAAGCAAAAATAACAAAATAAAGAGTGGGAAGATATATAGGTACAAGTCTATGCATGTCTCAAAACCAACAAGACTATTGACTAATCATTCATGACAAGCTTGAAGATCGATTTACAACAATCACACAAAGATGTCAAGATTTTTCCCACAAAGATATAGGTGCATAAAGAACAAGCTAAGCTCGTAAATGCATAAAACCATTTGTACAGAGGTACAAGGTAAAACTCACATGTGATATGTGCTCAAACATATACGATCAAACTTTTTGAATTTTTCACTTTTTATGTGGTTTTGGATTTTTACTCACACAAAACAAAGACATAAAAGTAAGATAAAAAAAAAAAAAAAAAAAAAAAAAAAAAAAAAAAAAAAAAAAAAAAAAAAAAAAAAAAAAAAAA